>NC_143134.1:26477196-26780227 GCF_059928025.1 Delphinapterus leucas
GGGACACTATTTAACAATAAAAAGAAAAAAAACTGATAAGTGTAACATGAATGAACCTCAGAAAATATTACACTTAGTAGGAGAATCCTGACCTAAATTAATAAATGTGGTATGATTCCACTTATATGAAATCTCCATTAAATTATAGGGACAGAAACAGATCAGTGGTTGTCTAGATCTGGTTGTGGGAGCAGGGATTAACTCAGACAAGCATGAGGTTTTGGGGTGGAGGTGCTATAAAAATGCTCTAAAATTGGGTTGTGATTCTATAAACTTTCAAAATAATTATTAAATTGTACAGTTTTAATAGGTAAATTTAATGGTTTAAATTCTACCTCAATTAAACTGTTAAATAAATATGAATGAATACACACACAAAAAGGAGGCGAAAGATTTGAACAGACACTTTGCCAATAAACATATATAAATAGCAAATAAGATCATGGAAAGTTGCACAACACTTGTATTAGTTTGTATGGTTGGTGTCATAAACTACCACAAATTTAGTGGCCTCAAACAACACAAACGTATTATATTATAGTTCCATAGATTCTCAGGTCCATTCTCATGGACCTCATTGGGCTAAAATCAAGATGTTAGCAGAGCT
The DNA here is from genome assembly GCF_059928025.1 of Delphinapterus leucas. Classification (NCBI taxonomy): domain Eukaryota; kingdom Metazoa; phylum Chordata; class Mammalia; order Artiodactyla; family Monodontidae; genus Delphinapterus; species Delphinapterus leucas. The sequence goes on from NC_143134.1 coordinate 26,477,804, forward strand.
GTATTTCTCTCTGGTGGCTTGAGGGAAGAATCTTCTCTCTTGCCTTTTCTACCTTCTACAGTGTGTCCACATAACTTGATTTCTGGTCCTTTCTGTGGACAAAGCCAGCAACGCCATGAGCCCTTCTCACATCAAATTACAGTTGACCCTTGAACAATGAAGTTTTGAAGTTCATGGGTCCATTTATATGTGGATTTTTTTCAATAGTAAATACTACAATACTACATCATCCAGAGTTGGTTGAATCCTAGGATGTGGAACCACAGGTGCAGAGGAACTTAACTGTCTATCTGGAGGGCCAACTATAAATTATGCATGGATTTTCAATTGCATGGAGAGTCAGTGCCCCAAAGCCCCAAGTTGTTCAAGTGTCAGCTGTACTCTGACCTAATCTTCTGCCTCCCTCTTCTACCTTTAAGGATACTTTTGATAACATTGGGCCCACCTAGACAATCCAGGATAATGTTCCTATTTTAAGGTCAGCTAATCTGTAATCTTAATTCCCTTGTGCCATTAAGATAACATATTCACAGGTTCTGAGGATTCGGATGTGAACATCTTTGGGGGGCCTACAGCAACATTAGGTTTCTAACACAAATTAAAACCACATTGCTATACCCCAGTAACTACACACCTATTATAATGGAAAATGAGGATGACTGACAAGGGTGTGGAGGGAAAAATGTTTGGTACTTTCTTAAAAATTCAGATGTTTGTCTAGCTATTCTACTTGTAGCTACTTGTGAAAAATAAATGAAATCGTACATCTGTGCAAAAACTTACACACAAATGTTCATAGCAGCATTATTGATAATATCCAAACACTGAAAACAACCTGATGGCCTTGAACAGTGGAATGATCAACAAAATATATTATATCTATGCAGTGGAATACTGTTCAGCCATACCAAGGAATGGAATACTTGTATCACTGTTTCTCAACCTCAGCACTATTGGCATTTTAGTCAAATAATGCTTTGTTGTGAGGGCTGTTCTGTGCATTGTAGGATGATTATCAGCATGCCTGGCCTCTATGTGCTAGATTCCAGTAACAACTTCCTGCTTCTGACCCACAATTGCAGCAACCAGAAATGCTTCCATACATTGCCAAGTGTTCCCTGTGGGGCAGAATCACTCCTGTTTGGTAGTCACTGATATAAACTTTGTCCCAGTAGCCTTGTTCAAGTATGTAATTTGTCCCTAATTCAACTATCCTTTGCGGTATGCAGATACTGCTCGGAAAAATTAATCAATCAATCAAAGATTCTATAATCCAGTGGATTAAAAATAAAGGTATCTACATTTAGAATTAACGAATAGATCTTGAAAATGATTTTTAAATATTTTTTTTGCTTTTTAATTTTATTTATTTTTTTACTGGGGTATAGTTGATAAAGAGTTTTTAAAAATATGCCTCCTTTGATTAATTTTTGGAATGTCCTTGATAGGTTTCCAAAATATTCAATTTTATTGCTGTGCTTTAGGGAAAGCATTGCTTATATATTTTTAGAACCAATGTATGTCTTTGCACTAGGTCTGTGAGTATTTGATGTGTAGTTCTAAGCAATTTAATCTTTTTAGAATTTTGTCATAACTCTAAACCTATCCATACAGTGTTTTATGGTTGTGCATTCATTAGTTACACAATGTTGCTTAGACTTGCAATTCCTTGCGATGTTGTGTACCTGAAGTTATTGCAAGCTGCCCAAAGAAATCAATATTTTTGTTTCCAGTAAATGTGATTAAATCAGAACAAGAACTGGGAATGGAATGTGATATAGATTTGTCTATATACTTGATTTCAAAACTCCACTGAAGAGACACGGCTTTTTTAATCGATCCTGTTGCTCTTTGTGAAAGACACTACATAAATATTTTCTAGAGGACGCTCCAAATAGGGCTCATAGACTGGGGAGGCAAGTGTGAGAATCTCCTGGGCATTGCAATCTCTAAATAGAGAGAAAAATACCTTTTTAAAATAGGGAAAAAGTAATGAAACATGGCAAGATAAGAAAATACTCTTGAAAGAACCACTGCCACCTATAAAAGAAAAAGTAAATAGTTTTGTTTTTTGAAATAATTTTAAGACCTTTTAAATTCTCATTATCTGAAGACTTATTGATCTGAAAGATTTACATATATATATTACATATATATATTTAATAATTTACATTGCTTAAATTTTGACTTTCAGTCAAAATATTAAAAAAAAAAAAAAAAGAAAAGACACCTAAACACTATTATGTTTGGAGAAAGACCCTCTTGGAACCAGACAGGAACACATGTTGCTTATGTGTAGAGCACAGAGAAAATTAACAAGTAAGAGAAAGGTATCTCTTTTTCTCTCTCATATGTCAGATGGGAATAAATAATCCATCCCCTTCAGGCTGAAGCCAAACAGTGTGGCCGATCATCATCTCTCATCATCTCTTAGGAAACGAAAAAATATTACCAGGGGACAATAAGCCATAGCTAATATTTAAACAATTGATTTAAAAAATTTTAAATCTACTCATCAACTGCATTTCATTTTTTCTTAGCAACTTTATTGGAGTATAATTTCTTTACACATCTTCTTTTTCCATTCATCTATCGATGGACACTTAGGTTGATTCCATGTCCTTGCTATTGTAAATAAAACTGCGATGAACATTGTGGTACATGACTCTTTTTGAATTATGGTTTTCTCAGGGTATATGCACAGTAGTGGGATTGCTGGGTCATATGGTAGCTCCATTTTCAGGTTTTTAAGGAACCTCCACACTGATCTCCATAGTGGCTGTATCAATTTACATTCCCACCAACAGTGCAAGAGGGTTCCCTTTTCTCCACACCCTGTCCAGCATTTACTGTTTGTAGATTTTTTGATGATGGCCATTCTGACTGGTGTGAGATGATATCTCATTATAGTTTTGATTTGCATTTCTCTAATGATTAGTGATGTTGAGCATCCTTTCATGTGTTTGTTGGCAATCTGTATATCTTTGGAGAATGTCTGTTTATGTCTTCTGCCCATTTTTGGATTGGGTTGTTTGCTTTTTTTGATATAGAGCTGCATGAGCTGCTTGTAAATTTGGGGGATTAATCCTTTGTCAGTTGCTTCACTTGCAAATATTTTCCCCCATTCTAAGCGTTGTCTTTTCATCTTGTTTATGGTTTCCTTTGCTGTGCAAAAGCTTTTAAGTTTCATTAGGTCTCATTTGTTTATTTTTGTTTTTATTTCCATTCCTCTAGGAGGTGGGTCAAAAAAGATCTTGCTGTGATTTATTTCATATAGTGTTCTGCCTATGTTTTCCCTTAAGAGCTTTAGAGTGTCTGGCCTTACATTTAGGTCTTTCATCCACTTTGAGTTTATTTTTGTGTATGGTATTAGGGAGTTTTCGAATTTCATTCTTTTCCATGTAGCTGTCCAGTTTTCCCAGCACCACTTATTGAGGAGGCTGTCTTTCTCCATTGTATATTCTTGCCTCCTTTATCAAAAAAAACCAAAAAAAACAAAAAACGAAGCACACTTGGGTTTATGTCAGGGCTTTCTATCCTGTTCCACTGATTTATATTTCTGCTTTTGTGTCATTACCATACTGTCTTGATTACTGTAGCTTTGTAGTATAGTCTGAAATCTGGGTGCCTGATTCCTCCAGCTCTGTTTTTCTTTCTCAAGATTGCTTAGGCTATTCAGGGTCTTTTCTGTTTCCATACAAATTGTGAAGTTTTTTGTTCTAGTTCTGTGAAAAATGCCATTGGTCATTTGATAGGGATTGCATTGAATCTGTAGATTGCTTTGGGTAGTATAGTCCTTTTCACATTGTTGATTCTTCCAATCCAAGAACATGATATATCTGTCCATCTGTTTGTATCTTCTTTAATTTCCTTCATCAGTGTCTCATAGTTTTCTTCATACAGGTCTTTTGTCTCCTTAGGTAGGTTTATTCCTAGGTATTTTATTCTTTTTGTTGCAATGGTAAATGGAATTGTTTCTTTAATTTCTCTTTCAGATTTTTCATCATTAGTGTATAGGAATGCAAGACATTTCTGTGCATTAATTTTGTATCCTGCTACTTTACCAAATTTGTTGATTAACTCTAGTAGTTTTCTAGTAGCATCTTTAGGATTCTCTATGTATAGAGAGCTGCAAAGAATGACAGCTTTACTTCTTCTTTTCCAATTTGGATTCCTTTTATTTCTTTTTCTTCTATGATTGCTGTGGCTGAAACTTCCAAAACTGTGTTGAATAAAAGTGGTGAAAGTGGAAAACCTTGTCCTGTTCCTGATCTTAGAGGAAATGGTTTCAGTTTTTCACCATTGAGAATGATGTTGGCTGTGTGTCTGTCATATGTGGCCTTTATTATGTTGAGATAAGTTCCTGCTATGGCTACTTTCTGGATGTTTTTTTATCATACATAGGTGTTGAATATTGTCGCAAGCTTTTTCTGCATCTACTGAGATGATCAGATGGTTTTTCTCCTTCAGCTTGTTAATATGGTGTATCACATTAATTGATTTGTGTATAGTGAAGAATCCTTGCATTCCTGGGATAAACCCCACTTGATCATGGTGTATGATCCTTTTAATGTGCTGTTGGAATTTGCTGGGTTTTTGTTGAGGATTTTTGCATCTATGTTCATCAGTGATATTGACCTTCATGCATCTATGTTCATCAGTGATATTTTTTTCTTTGTGACATCTTTGTCTGGTTTTGGTTTCAGGGTGATGGTGGCCTCATAGAATGAGTTTGGGAGTGTTCCTCCCTCTGCTATATTTTGGAAGAGTTTGAGAAGGATAGGTGTTATCTCTTCTCTAAATGTTTGATAGAATTCACCTGTGAAGCAATCTGCTTCTGTGCTTTTGTTTGTTGGAAGATGTTAAAACACTATCTCAATTTCAGTGCTTGTGATTGGTCTATATATATTTTCTATTTCTTCCTGGTTCAGTCTTTGAAGATTGTGCTTTTCTAAGAATTTGTCCATTTCTTCCAGGGTGTCCATTTTATTGGCATATAGTTGCTTGTAGTAATCTCTCACTATCCTTTGTATTTCTGCAGTATAAGTTGTTACTTCGCCTTCTTCATTGCTAATCCTGTTGATTTTAGTCTTCTCCCTTTTTTTCTTGATGAGTCTGGCTAATTGTTTGTCAATTTTGTTTATCTTCTCAAAGAACCAGCTTTTAGTTTTACTGATCTTTGCTATTGTTTCTTTCTTTTTTTTTTCATTTATTTCTGATCTTATCTTTATGATTTCTTTCCTTCTGCTATCTTTGGGATTTTTTATTCTTCTTCTCTAATTGCTTCAGGTGTAAGGTTAGGTTGTTTATTTGAGATGTTTCCTGTTTCTTGAGGTAGGATTGTATTGTTATATACTTCCCTCTTAGAACTGCTTTTGCTGCATCCCATGGGTTTTGGGTCGTCGTGTTTCCATTGTCATTTGTTTCTAGGTATTTTTTGATTTCTTCAGTGATCTCTTGGTTATTTAGTAGTGTATTGTTTAGCCTCCATGTGTTTGTATTTTTTACAGATTTTTCCTTGTAATTGATATCTAGTCTCATAGCATTGCGGTCGGAAAAGACACTTGATATAATTTCAATTTTCTTAAATTTACTAAGGCTTGATTTGTGACCCAAGATATGATGTATCCTGGAGAATGTTCCATGAGCAGTTGAGAAGAAAGTGTATTCTGTTGTTTTTGGATGGAATGTCCTATAAATATCAATTAAATCAATCTTGTTTAATGTATCCTTTAAAGCTTGTGTTTCCTTATTTATTTTCATTTTGGACGATCTGTCTATTGGTGAATGTGGGGTGTGAAAGTCCTCTACTATGATTGTGTTACTGTCAATTTCCCCTTTTATGGCTGTTAGCATTTGCCTTATGTATTGAGGTGCTCCTATGCTGGGTGCATAAATATTTACAATTGTTATATCTTCTTCTTGGATCGATCCCTTGATCATTATGTAGTGTCCTGCTTTGTCTCCTGTAATACTCTTTATTTTAAAGTCTATTTTGTCTGATATGAGAATTGCTACTCCAGCTTTCTTTTGATTTCCGTTTACATAGAATATATTTTTCCATCTCCTCACTTTCAGTCTGTATGTGTCCCTAAGTCTAAAGTGGGTTTCTTGTAGACAGTGTATATACGGCTCTTGTTTTTGTATCCATTCAAGCAGCCTGTGTCTTTTGGTTGGAGCATTTAATCCATTTACATTTAAGGTAATTATCAATATGTATGTTCCTATTACTATTTTCTTAATGGCTTTGGGTTTGTACATCTTTTCCTTCTCTTGTGTTTACTGCCTAGAGAAGTTCCTTTAGCATTTGTTGTAAAGCTGGTTTGGTGGTGCTGAATTCTCTTAGCTTTTGCTTGTCTGTGAAGATTTTAATTTCTCTGTCAAATCTGAATGAGATCCTGCTAGGTAGAGTAATCTTGGTTGTAAGTTTTTCCTTTCATCACTTTAAATATGTCCTGCCACTCCCTTCTGGCTTGCAGAGTTTCTGCTGAAAGATCAGCCATTAACCTTATGGGGATCCTCTTGTATGTTCTTTGTTGTTTTTCCCTTGCTGCCTTTAATATTTTTTCTTTGTATTTAATTTTTGATAGCCTGATTAATATGTGCCTTAGTGTGTTTCTCCTTAGATTTTTCCTGTATCGGACTCTCTGCGCTTCCTGGACTTGACTATTTCCTTTCCCATATTAGGGGAGTTTTCAAGTATAATCTCTTCAAATATTTTCTCAGTCCCTTTCTTTTTCTTTTCTTCTTCTGGTACCCCTATAATTCGAATGTTGGTACATTTAATGTTGTCCCAGAGTTCTCTGAGACTATCTTCAATTCTTTTCATTCTTTTTTCTTTATTCAGCTCTGTGCTACTTATTTCCACTATTTTATCTCCCAGGTCACTTATCCATTCTTCTGCTTCTGTTATTCTGTTATTGCTTCCTTCTAGAGAATTTTTAAATTTCATTTATTATGTTGTTCATCATTGTTTGTTTGCTCTTCAATTCTTCTAGTTCCTTATTAAACATTTCTTGTATATTCTCCACTCTATTTCCAAGATTTTGGATCATCTTTACTATCATTGCTCTGAATTCTTTTTCAGGTAGACTGCTTACTTCCTCCTCATTTGCTTTCTCTGGTGCATTTTTACCTTGCTCCTTCATCTGCTGTGTGTTTCTCTCTCTTCTCATTTTGCTTAACTTACTGTGTTTGGCGTCTCCTTTTTGCAGGCTGCAGGTTTGTGGTTCTCATTGTTTTTGGTGTCTGTCCCACATGGGTAAGGTTGGTTCAGTGGGTTGTGTAGGCTTCCTGGTGGAGGGGCCTGATGCCTGTGTTCTGGTGGATGAGGCTGGATCTTGTCTTTCTGGTGGGCAGGACCACGTCAGGTGGTGTGTTTTGTGGTGTCTGTGACCTTATTATGATTTTAGGCAGCCTCTCTGCTAATGGGTGGGGTTGTGTTCCTGTCTTGCTAGTTGTTTGGCATAGGATGTCCAGCACTGTAGCTTGCTGGTTGTTGAGTGGAGCTGGGTCTTAGCATTGAGATGGAGATCTCTGGGAGAGCTTTCACCATTTGATATTATGTGGAGCCAGGGGGTCTCTGGTGGACCTCTGTCCTGAACTCGGCTCTCCCACCTCAGAGGCACAGGCCTGACACCTGGCCTGAGCACCAAGACCCTGTCAGCCACACTCCATGTGTTCTTTAAGAACACTCTTAAGTAATATCCTGATTGTGTGTGGTACAACTTTACTTTTGGACTGAGAGTTGCGGTGGATTTGATTTTTGCCTTCCCCAGATGGTTGAAGTTTACGATTTTTGTTTTTGGCAATCCCACCAACTCCTTATTTCTATTATTATTTTTGCAAGAAAAGTATAAAGAGAGTTGGAGTGGAGGTGAGATTTGTGGTCGGGAAAGCCCTGGACACCCTCCTTCTCCATCTTCTGCCTCTCTCTCTCTCTGATTAGTTCCTATCCAGCAGCCACATTTCATTCTTTAGTCTGAACTACATGTCTATGTAAACTCTGCATAAACAGACCTGCCCTTTATATTCTTGGAACTTTGTAAAATAACAGTGTGACAACCTAAATTCTCCTAAGGATTCACAGAAGATTGAGATGTGAATTTTAGGAACCAATTTCTACCTTAGTTGTAAAAGCCTGCCGAAATATTTTCTGTATGTTCCACATATAACACTAGATTTTGGCTAGAGGTGTTTCCTCTGTTATCAATGTCACCATTATTCCTTTGTGAAAAATGAAGGTTTGAAATATACTATAGGGCTCCCCCTATTCAAGAAAAATACGCCTTCAAGGTCTGCCTACATATGAAAGTATGTGAGTGGTATACAGGATAGAAAGACCTGTTGGTAGGTGAAAAATATATATACATAACTTATTCTTTGAAGATTGTGAAATGATTGTGAAAGTAACTTATGGGCAGACTAATTCATTTGTATGTTAACCAAAATTTGAGTAACAGAGACCTGATTGAAATAAAGAGTGTGTATTTGGGTTTATTAGGTCTGGGAGGCACAGATTCAAGAGACACTTAAATTGTTGTTCCACTGATTACAAAATGGGGGAGGCTTATGAAGGCAAAAACTGCAAGGCCACAATTAGTTACATGAATTTTTTGCCAAGAATTATAATCGGAGCTGGAAAGAAGTAAGGGTGCTCATTAAACAAGAATTGATTGGAATCCAAAGTAGTTGCATAGTTATAAGGGGGAATAACCTTGAGATACAGGGTTGCAGCTAGCAAATGCTATTTTACAAAAAGCTAGTGTCCTGGGTTCAGTAGAGTTCATAGAAAGTTAGGAAAATATCCAATTTATTTGTAGGTGAGAAGACTTACTGTCAATTTTTTAGTGGCAATCTTTGCAACAGGTTTTGAGAATCCCTCACTTTGTAAGTTTTGGTAGAAGGCCAAGCCAACCGCTGGGTCCAACCCCATAATCTCTGACTCACCTTCTAAAGCCCCTTCTCGCTTGTCCAGGGGCTGGAGTTCAGTCAGTCCCAGAGCAGGTGACCAAGAGCAGCAGAGAAATATATGTTAGGCAGCAGCAGGAGGGTTCTGAGCAGCAGTGGTGGATGGTGGTGCTGTAGCAAAGGGCGAGCTGCAGTGCCACATTGGACCCCTCTGTCCAGTGCCTTGGAGGCTGGTCCTTGTGACCTCTGTTTCTTAAAACTATCACCCTTGACAAAAACGATTGTTTTAAATTATTTTCTACTCCATTATTTATTAAGATTTTTATCTTAAAGATTTGACTGCACATTTACATGGAAGTTAATGAACTTGGAATCCATAGCCAGATTTGTTACTAATTTGTTCTTTTCTCTGTGTTGTTGTTGGATTCCTTTTGCTCTCATTAAGACACCAGTGTTTTGGTCTAGCATCTCCTGGTAGGGAGTTCTATGTATCCAATTAGATAGTTGTCCGAAGTTTGGTTCTGTCTTCCTTATCTTTACTCCTCTCCCAAAGAGGTCCTTATTTCTGCTTCTGCCACCCACACACCTTCCTCCTTGCGCTGCACCCACTGTTTCCCTCTGCAAACAAGGCCTTTCACCTCTCCACCTGTTCAAACCTGCCCAGTCTTATTTCTTCAATAAATTCCTTTTGCTAATAGTTACTGGCAACATTGATCATACTGTATTCTGTAATGTTTATGGTATTTGTAACTCACACAATGTAAATTGAAGAAAGATTAACTAGTAAAACCTCTGGATTACTGTTTCTGGGGAGATACTTGATAATATGTTATATGTAGAATTGGAGTTTCAATTTCGGCAATAATAAGCTCTTCCTACAAACAGAGGCATAAAAGAAATCATTCCTCCTTCTGCAGAGCTTAGAGGATTTGAATGGTGGTCAAAAGGAAGCAGCACCATAAAGACCAACAGCAAGAACTTCATCCAAGCCATGAACACTGATGGTTTGATGCTAAGGAGAAAGCATGCAAAGAAATCCACAGGTGGAGATCAACTGAGGCCGACCTCGTACCTAAAGCCTGTATTCTGAACAAATGCATGACCAAATAAGTGTGTTCTGTGGTTAGAATTCTTGCCATGAATGAGAAATGCCTGCTAGGTAGATGGTATCAGACCAGTTAACTATTATGATGTGAAGGAAGTCCCACAACATGCCTTTCTGGATTAACATCTAAGGCTTCCAAGTTGAAACAGGGAATGGACAATTAGAATCTGGTCCATTCATATGATGGAATGTTATGCTATTTTCAAATATATCCTAGATCTATATTAATCAGCATGAACAGGTCTTTAAAAGATAATATTGGGGGGAATAAAGTATGTTGCATAATATTTCTCCAAATATGACTCTATTTTAAACCTAAAACTGAATTACAAACCAATAATATAGATGGATATGTATACATAGAAATATATAAAAGTACATTTGCATCTCTAAAATGAAGGGATATAAAGAGGATTTTAACTTTGTTAGTGATATTTTATTTCTTTAATTAAAAAGTAGAAGCAAATATTACAAAATAATTTTTAATTTTTTTCCTTCTGGGTAAAAGTACATTATATTAATTTTTTCACTTTTACAAGTAGTAATTTTCATGTAATAATTCTTAGAATCCCATTTCATTTCTTAAAGTGATCTTTTTTTTAAATTTTTTTAGGTAATTAGACTTGAGCCTCTTGAGTGTTCAGTGTGGAACTCCAGCTCACGGAGCTCTGATCTTGAGACAAATGAAAATTAAGGCTTAGAGTAAAGTGAAATAGAAAGACAGACCCCATCAGGACAGGGACCCCTGGGACAGGGATTAATGAGCACATTTACCCCTTGTCACTACAGGTTTCTAAGGACCTTAGCAATCCATGAGCAACCACTGCTAGGAATGAAAGAAAATTCCTTGGAGGTCAGAGATCTCATCCTCTGGTGAGAAGATACATTTAAAAAAAAAACTAAACTAAACTAAATAAATATGTATTAGCAAAGAACAAAAATAAGTTACTTAAGGTTTTTTTAAAATGGTAAATTATAAGATTTATGTTGTGAATTAAGTACCACATTCCCCCTATCTCCCATGGGCAGTATTGTATAACATAAAACATAAAATAAAATAACCCCTTTTTATCTTACTAACAATCAGATTGATTTCCTGTCATCCTAATAACAGTGTGAAATGGGTTTGCCTCTCCAAGTGTGCTGGGACCTGAAATGGAAGAGATAAGGTGAAGGTTATTTCAAGCACAGAGTCAGAATGAGGAAATGTAAGTGTGAAGGATAAGTAAATAGAGAGTGCCCCACAGTGCCTACTGGTGTCAGATTTTGTGGTGGTGGTGGTAGTGGTGGTGGGGAAGCTGGAAACTCATGCCACAGCAAATCAAGTCGGGTGCAATTGTTCACTCCTATCTACACCTGAGTCACTTCCATCTGTTTTTCCTTTTTTTTCTTTCCATCTGTTTTCTCTTCCTTTTTTACAGAAATTGCTCTAACCAAGATGAGTAATGGCCTCCCTGAAGCTTAATCCATTAGATAATTTTAAGTTGTGTTATGACCTCCAGGAAGCATTTGATAGCATTGGTCATTATCTTCTAGAAGTCCTCTCTTCCTTTAAGCTTCCATGATTCCGTATTGCATTGGTGTTACTGTGACCTCTATGATCACCTCATTGGGCAGCTTTCTCAGGCTCACCTTTTTGAGCTTCCCTTAAATGTTGATGCCCAATAATTCTTCCTATACATGCCTCATAGTATACCTAGGTTGTCATCTCTTTTTCCATGGCGTTAATCATCATATATACTCTGATGTCTTCTATGTGTCTGTCCTTAGACTAGAACTCCTTCCTGAGTCACAGTGCCCTGCAGACCATGTGCTGGTCAGGTCCATAAAACTCTCTAGGGCAGACAGTTGTGGCCTCACTCACCACCTCTCACAGCAACCAAGTAGGAACCTTGTGTCTGGTAATCTCAGATACTTTGAACACATGGAGGGGGATCAGACAGAAGGAGCCCTTCTCTCTTGCTGCACATGGTGCCTGGGAGGAACACCAGGTCCTGAATTCCCTTGTTGAAAGGGAAGCAGTTTGATCAGGTTTGGAAAGAAAAAGCACAATGCAGTAAGATGCCCTTTTTAGAATAACACATAAAATGGAAAGTAATATTGAAGTTAAACAGAGATAAAGATATACCAATTAAAAGAAAAGAAAATAGAGGGTACAATGTTACTATTTAATAATGAGAGATTTGCCTGAAGAACTAAGTGAAACATATAATTACAAATGCATAATCAACCAAGAAGATATATCAAAACATGCATTAAAAACAAACAAACAAAAAAAACATGCATTAAACAATGGGGTGACCAAATACTGATTGCAAATAGGCCTTGACAAAAATAAAAATAATTATAGTCTGAAATGTTAGTACACACTCTTTTGGAAATGTACTTACCGAATAAAAGAAGACAGAGTGATGTCAGCATCATGTCAAAATGAGGCTCTCATATTATCTTTTCCCTTCAATCTATATCCAGTAACTCAACAAGGACCCAACACACCAGGATGCTGGAGAATCCTACACATCTGTACATCTAAAGGTGGGCAGACTGAAACACATAGAGGAGACAAAACTGGTGAAACAGCAGAGGTGGTACCTGCAATCCTGGTCCTCTAGGCACAGCAGCTGAGCCTGAAGCCCCAGAGAACCTGGTAGCAGCAGGGTAGATGATGCACATGACTCCAGCCACTCTGCTGCAGCTGCATTCATGGCCTCAAGTATCTGTGCAACAACAGCCATGGGGCCTGATACCCCCTCCCTCCAGCTGCAGAGATGTCCAAGACTCTGGGCCCCTATTCCCCTCCAAGCCCCACAGCCACGGATTCCGGGGAACTGACAATTCCAGACACAGCAGAGGCACCCATGAGATGCTGGCTCCCCCCATCCCCTTCCCCTGTGGCAGGGGGGCCTGCAACTCAGGAGATAGAAGAAGAGTCCACCATCCCCGTACCCCAGGTGGCAACACCAGCAAAACCGGCAGCAGCAAGGCTTGAACAATCCCAGAGGCACAAGCACTGATAAGAAAGGCATGAGGCAATACCTCTGACAGAGGCTGTGGAGGATGGAAAGTGCCTCCCAAATATAATCAGAGGCAGCTCAGGTAAGATAAAACAAAAACATACCCTATAGTGCCCCTATTGGAAGACAAAAGAAGACCTCTAATTTCTAATCTGTTGAATCATTAGAATCATGTAGAAGGTGTCCACTACTTCAAATGAGCCAGAAGATCATCAAGCACCATAAATAAACACAGTGACAATGTACCACAAAAAGAAAATGACAGTTCTCCAGAAACCAAGATTAAAGTCACAGAATATTGCAATCTAACTTATAAAGAATTCAAAATAGCTGCCACCAAGAAACTCAGTGAGCTACAAGAAAACTCAGAAAAGCATTTGACATGAATTCAGTAATAAAATTAGTGAACAGAAGGAATACATTACCAAAGAGATTGAAATGCTAAAAAAGAACCAAACATAAATTCCGGAGCTGAAGAACTCAATAAATAAGATGAAGAATACATAGGAAAGCATTGGAAATAGAGCAGACCATACAGAAGAGAGAATTAGCAAGTTTGAAGAAATGATACAAGTAGAAGAGGAAAGAGAATCAAGATATTAAAAAAATAAGTAAATTCTATGAGAGCCATTAGACTCTTTTAGGAAGGGCAACATTAGAGTAATGGGCATCCCAGAAACAGAAGAGAGGGATAAGAGAGCAGAGAGTTTATTTAAAGAAATAATAACTGAGAGCTTCCCAAACATGGGGAAGGAATTGGATATACAAATCAATGAAATTAACAGAACACCTAATTATCTCAACACAAAAAGACCTTCTCCAAGACATATTATATTAAAGCTGTCAAAATCAATGACAAAGAAAGAATTTTAAAGGCAGCCGGGGGAAAATGATGGTAACCTACAAAGGAAGCCCTGTTGGGCTATCAGCAGATCTCTCAGCAGAAACAGGCCAGGGGGAAGTAGAATTACATTCTCAAAATACTGAAAGATAAAAACTGTCAGACAAGAATACTCTACCCTGCAAAGTTATTATTCAGATATGAAGGAGAAATAAAGATCTTCCCAGACAAACAAAAGCTGAGGGAGTTCATCAACGCTAGACCTGCCTTACAAGAAATGTTGAAAGGAACTCTTCTCTCAGAAACAAAAAGGCAAAAGTACACAAAACTTTGAGTGAGGTGATAAATAGAATTAGAAAGTTGCAACTCTATATCAGAATAGGTTTTTAAACACTTTATTACAGCACAAAGATGAGAGGGAAAAAAGCATGAAAAAAATAACTATTCCTACTTCAATTTGGTAACAAACTCACAACATAAAAAGAGATAATTTGAGACAACAAAAACACAAAAGGGGAAGAGGAAAAGGATAGAACCCACATAGGTAAATGAGGATATGATGCTGTCAGCACACAAAGGACTATTTTATCTATGAGACATTTTATAAAAAACTCATGGTAACCACAAAACATGAATCTAGAGAAGAGACATGAAACATAAAAAAAGGAAACTGAAGAAAACATAGAAAACCACCAAATCAAAATGGCAGACAGAAACACAAGGAAACAATGGAGATATAGAGCAACCAGAAAACAAAAGATAAAATGTCAGTACTAAGTCCTCAACTATCAATAATCACCCTAATTGTAAATGGATTGAATTCACCAATCAAAAGACACAGAGTACCTGGATGGATTAAAAAACAATATCCAACTTATATATGCTGCATCCTAGACACTCACCTCAGCTCTATAGAGAAACAGGTTCAAAGTAAAGGGAAGGAAGATGATACTCCAAGCAAATATTAGCCAGAAGGAAGTAGGTGTAGCCATATTCATATCAGACAAAATAGACTTCAAGCTAAAAAAATGTAACAAGAGGCAAAATGGACAGTATATAGTAGTAAAGGGGCCAACTCATCAAGAAGATATAACAATGATTAATATAGATGCATTTAACATAGGAGCATCAAAATGTATAAAGCAATTATTAATAGTCCTAAAGGGAGAAATTGATCGCAACACAATAATAGTAGGGAATTTTAACACCCCCTTATACTTCAACATGATAAAGGACCTATAAGACAGATCCACAGCTAACATAACACATAATGGTGAAAATTTGAAAGCTATCCCTCTAAAATCAAGAACAAGACAAGGATGCCAACTTTTGCCAGGCTTATTCAACATAGTATTGGAAGTCCTAGGCAGAGCAACTAGTCAAGAAAAAGAAATAAAAGGTATCCAAACTAGAAATGAAGAAGTAAAATGCTTACTATTTGTGGACGAAATGAATTTTATACATAGAGAATCCTAAAAACTCCACCAAAAATTATTGGAAATAATAAACAAGCACAGTTAAGTCACAGGGTACAAAATCAACATACAAAAATCTGTTGTGTTTCTATATGCTAGCAATGAGCTAGCAGAAAGAGAAATTAAGGAAAGAATCCCATTTAAAATTGCATCAAAAAGAATAAAATATATGTGTTAGCATATGGTATTTGTTTTTCTCTTTCTGACTTACTTCACTCTGTATGACAGACTCTAGGTCCATCCACCTCACTACAAATAACTCAATTTTGTTTCTTTTTATGGCTGAGTAATATTCCATTGTATATATGTGCCACATCTTCTTTATCCATATGCTAACACATATATATGGAATCTAAGAAAAAAAAAAGGTCATGAAGTATCTAGGGGTAAGACGGGAATAAAGACACAGACCTACTAGAGCATGGACTTGAGGATAAGGAGAGGGGGAAGGGTAAGCTGTGACAAAGTGAGAGAGTGGCATGGACATATATACACTACCAAACATAAAATAGGTAGCTAGTGGGAAGCAGCCGCATAGCACAGGGAGATCAGCTAGGTGGTTTGTGACCACCTAGAGGGGTGGGATAGGGAGGGTGGGAGGGAGGGAGATGCAAGAGGGAAGAGATATGGGAACATATGTATATGTATAACTGATTCACTTTGTTATAAAGCAGAAACTAACACACCATTGTAAAGCAATTATACTCCAATAAAGAGGTTAAAAAAATAATAAAAAATAAAAAGATGAAAGATAAAAAAGAAAAAAAGAATAAAATACCTAGGAATAAATTTAACCAGGGAGGTGAACGACTGAAAACTATAAGATGTTGTTGAAAGAAATTGAACTAAGCACAAATGAATGGAGAGAGATTCTGTGATGTTGGATTGGAATAATTAACATTATTAAAATGTCCATCTTATCTAAAGCAATCTACAGATTCAATGTAATCCCTATCAAAATCCCAAGGACCTTTTTCACAGAAATAAAACCAAAAATTCTAAAATCTACATGGATCCACAAAAGATCATGAGTAGCCAAGGCAACCTTAATAAAAAAGAACAAAGCTGGAGGTATCATATTCCTTGATTTCAAACTATTAAATAGCTATAGTAATCAAAAGAGCATGGTATTAGCAAAAAACAAGCAAACAACAAAACAAAACAAACAAAAACAAAAAGAACACCCCACCAAATACATAGCTAAAAGGAACAGAATTGACAGCCTAGAAATAAATCCACACATATATAGACAATTATTTCTGACAAAGAAGGAAAGAACATATAATGGAGAAAGGATAGTCTTTTCAATAAATGATGTTGGGAAAACTGGATAGTCACATGCAAAAAGGAAAAAAGGAAAAAGAAACTAGGTCTCTATCTCACACCATACATAAAAAGCAACTCAGAATGGATTAAAGACTTGATTGTGAGGCCTGAAACCATAAAACTTCTAAAGGAAAACGTAGGAAGTATGTACTTTGACATTGGTCTTAGCAATATTTTTCTGGCTATAACTCCTGAGGCAAGGGAAACAAAAGCAAAAATAAACAAATTGGACTACATCAAACTAAAAGGCTCTGTACAGCAAAGGAAACCATCAACAAAATGAAAAAACAACCTACCGAATGGGAGAAGATATTTGTAAATCACAAGAGGTTAATATCCAAATATATAAAGAACTTATATGAACAATATCAAATTAAAACAAACAACCTGATTAAAAAATGGGCAAAGGATCTAAATAGACATATTTCCAAAGAGTACATACAGATGGCCAGCAGGCACATAAAAAGATGCTCAATGTCACAAATCATTAGGGAAAAGCAAGTCAAATCCACAATGAAATATCACCTCACACCTGTCAGATAGCTATTATCAAAAAGCCAAAACATGACAAGTGTTGGCAAGGATATGGAGAAAAGGAAACCCTCATACACTGTTGGTGGGAATGTAAGTTGGTCTATGGGAAACAGTGTCTAGATTCCTCAAAAAATTAAGAATAGAATTACCATATGATCCAGCTCTCCCATTTCTGGGTATTTATCCAAAGAATATAAAAACACTAATTTAAAAAGATATATGCACTACTATGTTCATTGCAGCATTATTTATAATAGCCAAATATGGAAACAACCTAAGTGCCCATAAACAGATGAATGGATAAAGAAAATGTGATATATATATACAATGGAATACTACCCACCACTAAAAGAAGATGAAGTCTTGCCATTTGTGACTGTGTGAATGGCCCTTGTGAAATAAGAGAAAGACAAATATCATATGATTTCATTCATATGTGGGATATAAAAAGCAACAAACAAAAAAAGAAATGAAGAAACCAAACCAAACAAACACATATTTAGATACAGAGAACAAAGTAGTGGTTACTAGAAGGGAAGGGATGGAGGGAAGGGTGAAATGGATACAGGGAATCAACTGTATGGTGATGGAAGGAAACCAAAAAAGTTTTGGTCATGAACATGCTATAGTGTATACAGAAATAGAAATATAATGCTGTACATATGAAATTTATATAATGTTACAAAGCACTTACCTGAATAGAAAACAAATTAAAAATATTAAAAAGTTCTGGAAACCACTGAACTTAAAAAGAAAAATAAGGAAAAATAAGCATGCATGTTGAAGATTCAAATCATTTAATCAAGTCATATTTAATAAAGATATAGTATGTAATACCCTCTTACAAAGAACACACATTCTTTATGTCCATAGAGGATTTATAAAAATCCATCATTCTTCTTGATACAAAGAAAATTCTTATTAAACACCAAAGCCAAAATTCAAATTAAGAAATTGCAAAATAAAGTAAATAAATTGGAATAAAATAAGAGTAAGATATAAATACATATAAAAGCTGAAAATAGAACAAAATATATATGATCAGAGTCAAAATTTGGATTCCTGAAAATGTCTTGGAAGTAAATAAAACTCTGATTTGGTTAGTGAAAAAAAAATGATAAAAAAGATTTTTTAAGTAATTAAGAATGAGATTGAAGTGAAAGAGTTAAAGATATTTTGTGGTAATAAAATAGAATTTTTTGAGAAATATAATGCCCTGGTAATATATGAAGATATGTAATAAACATTACCCAGAGGAGGAAATTTGAATAGGTCAATATGTTATAATATGTTGTAAAGATAATTAGAGATCTTCTAGGCTTAATTTTCAGTTTAGAAGGGTAAGAATGGCTAATGGGGTTCAGCAGACCAGACGCTCACAATTGTATCCAACTTTGCCAGATTCTTGGCATGACCCCTCCTAAGTTTGATCTTCCTTTACTAGCCTGGCCAGCAGTTGTTTGGTCTTTTTCTTTTCTCCACTTTATAATTCTTATTAACCCAGAAATAGTACCAAATGGAGGAATTAGAGGTATTTAGAATCTGTTTGTATGAGATGAGACAGAAGATGTTTCTTTTTGTGCTCCTGATCTAAAATTTTAGGGAACACTCAATATCCAAAAAAATCACCAGTGCTGTCTGAGAGGCAAGTTCCAGATCATGCTGAGATTACCCTTCTCAGTTTCCTAATCTCATCAGAAAACCATGAATAAACTGGGCATCCTGGTAAATTATCCCAAAGTCTGGCAAAGATGGTTTTCTATGCAGCTTAGAATGTTGTTAAGTAACTGTATCATCTGAAATATTGGGTGAAGATGTGAGTAAAATTTTCCCTATACTTTATCAGCAGTGCTGGTTTCAGTAATCCTTTCTGATTAAATATAAATTTGGAGATGGATTTTTCCATTTACCTTGGCACATCTATCCATCTAGTTAAAGGTCATGTAGGACACAATTCTTGTGCTACTCTTCGTAATTTAGGTTACTAGATATATTTTTTTCTGCCAAGGAAGAGGAAAGTTAACTGTGACCTTGAGAACAGGCTCTCTCAATCTAATTTACAAAACAGAGATAAGAATTGGAGAATTTGGAGATAAAAGAAGATAAAGCATATAACACATAGAGTGAATTCAATAAATGACAGATACATTTCACATTCATTGTGATCCTTAGCTAGTAAATCTTCAGAACTGAAATCTCTTAGATATCAGTTTTCCTATAACCATTCTTAAATTTACCTTTTTAATGTTATTTTAAATGATATAGCATTTTGTCATATTTTTAGCACAAAACAATCCTATATTTTAATTGATATTTTAAAATCATTCTTTTTCATAAAATGTTAAATATACTTAAAACACTGGAATTAAATATCTTCCCCTTTAATAGGGAGCAAAAAGTGTTACCAAAATATTTGTCATTTTTCTATCTATTTTATACCCTCCAAGTATTAAAAATTTTTACTTAATTTTTATCAACAAACATGCATTTGACATTCCTGCAGTTTTGATTTCTTTTTATTTCAGCTTTATTGCGGTATGATTGACAAACAAAATTGTAATATATTTAACACATACACCATGATGATTTGATACACATATACATTGTGAAAGGATTCCTACCATAAAGTTAATTAACACATCCATCACCTCATACATTTACCTTTTTTTTGTAAGAACACTTAAGTTCTATTCCCTTAGCAAATTTCAATTATATAATAAAGTATTATCAACTATAGTTACTATGATATAATTAGATCTACAGACTTTATTCATCTTATAACTGAAAGTTTGTACACTTTGACCAGTCTCCTCCTATTTCCTCCACCCTCCAGCTCCAGGAAACCACTATTCTATTTTCTGCTTCTATGAGTTTGCTTTTTTTAAAAAATTCCACATAAACATGAAGTATTTGTCTTTCTCTGTTTGACTTATTTCACTTAGCATAATACCTTCCAATTTCATTCATGTTTGTGCAAATGGCAGATTTCCTTCTTTTTAAAGGTTGAATAGTCTGTTTTGTGTGTATATATATATATATAAAGCACATTTTCTTTATCCCTTCATTGACAGTGGGCACTTAGGTTGTTTCCATGTCTTGGCTGTTGTGTATGCAATGAACATGGGCATACAGATATCTCTTCGAGATATTAAATTCATTTCCTTTGAATATATGTCCAGAGTGGGATTACTGGATCATATGGCAGTTCTGTTTTTATTTTCTTGGGGAAATTCCATCCTGTTTTGCAAAGTGGCTGTACCAATTTACATTCCCACCAACAATGCCAAGGGTTTCCTTTTCTCCACATCCTTGCTAACACTTGATATCTCTTGTGTTCTTGATAATAACCATTCTGATAGGGGTGAGGTGATATCTCATTGTGGTTTTGATTTTGACTTGCCTGATAATTAGTGATGTTGAGCTTATTTTCATGTGCCTGTTGGCCATTTGTATGTCTTCTTTGGAAAAGTATCTACTTAAGTCTTTGGCCCATTTTTTAATTGAATTGTTTGTTTGTTTTTTGCTATTGAGTTGTATAAATTCCTCGTACATTTTGAATACTAATGCCTTATTGGATATGTGGTTTGCAAATATTCTCCTTCATTCCATATGTTGCCTTTTTATTTTGTTGATGGTTTCCTTTACTGCGGAGAAGCTTTTTAGTTTGGTGGCATCTCACTTGTTTTTGCTTTTGTTGCCTTTCCTCTTGGTGTTAAATCCAAAAAAATCATTGCCAAGACCAAAAAGCTTAGCCCCTATGTTTTCTTCTAGGAGTTTTGTAGTTTTAGTTCTTAAGTTCAAGTCTTTAATCAATTTTAAGTTCATTTTTTGTGAGTGGTATAAAATAGCGGTTCAGTTTCATTCTTTTGCATGTGGATATCCAGTTTACCCAACACCATTTATTTATTTATTTATTTTTAAATTTATTTATTTTTTTACATCTTTATTGGAGTATAATTGCTTTACAATGGTGTGTTAGTTTCTGCTTTATAACAAAGTGAATCAGTTGTACATACACATATGTTCCCATATCTCTTCCCTCTTGCGTCTCCCTCCCTCCCACCCTCCCTATCCCACCCCTCTAGGTCAACACCATTTATTAAAGAGACTATCTTTTGGGAATTTAAATTTCTTATACTTTAGTGGCTTGATTTACTTTCAAATATATGAAGTCATTCCATGTCAAAACTTACTGCAGATACAACCTCAACAACCACAAAAAAAGCATTGGTCAAGAGAAAGACAGAGCACCACCCTCTCTAATCCTGCTTTCATGGCTGGCAGCTGCCACTACTTTCCACTGAGTGGGAGCACCTACTCTGGGTCAGCTGTGGGCATTGCAAGACAGCTCACCCCAGGAGTAGGGCCAGTGGAGGGAGAGCCTGGCCCCCTGGATTCCAGTGAGTCTTCAGTCTTTCTGTATTTGCAGTTGAAAATGCATAGTGGTTATGACCTTGTAGTATTCCAAACGAACAAGTGGCTTGACCAGCCATTCCTTCCTTCTCTAGAAAACCTTTCTGTAGTGTGTTGCTTGGGATGATCAATCTTTTCTTTTACTCTCATCAAAAAAAAAAAAATGCTGTCATATTTTTTTCTGCTTCTATAGAATTACAAAACAAAAGTCTCATCATCCTTAAGTCTTCCAAAATATTCTTTTATTTTACAATCAAACTCCAAGTTGATTTGAATTGAGAATCCCCTTAACACTTCAAAAGCTTGAGCCAATTTGTATTAAGCAAAGTGCCACAGCAAACACTTGAAATTTGAGATTGTATTTCTGATAAAGCTCATGAGTCATGATCTAAATGTGTTTATTAATTATTCACAGAAAGAACCCCTATAATAATTTCTGATATAATTTCTAATTACATATATTTTCATTGTATGAGAAAAATAAAAACGACATTAATTGGGAAAGTAAAGGGAAAAAATGCCAAGACCAATATGATAATACATTTTTTTATCAGTCTACTTGATTCTGCACACACTTATTATTTTTAGTTTACACCTATAGAGTCTTGTCGCAGTGGTTTATTGAAATTCATTCAAAAGTGTAGTTTTTTAAATTGTTACATTGTATGCCAGTTACAGCTCTTTTAAACCACTTATTGTAGGACCTAGTTAAGAACAGCTCCACAAGCAAAACAGATAAACTGACAAATATCATACATTTTATCTATAACCTCTAATTTAAATATATTCTATATTTGCTACATCAAGAAATATTGGGTTTTTTTGTCAGCTACTGGATTTACATTTTGTAATAGAAATCGTTCAGTGATGGATTTCACTGCAACATATATTTCTAACGCCCTTTGTTGTTTAGTTAAAAAGAAAGAAAAAGATGAACACACTTGTTTAATTTTTAATTATTAGGAAAAATCTTTTTTTTTCCTTTGTAAAGTAAGTAGAACCAGTGAAGACACAAAACTTGGCAGTTTTTTAAAAAGCATACTGATTAGTTTTTGTTTCTGTTTTTTACATGAAATAGTCATACACTGAAAATGTAGTATGCCAAGACTCTTTTATTGAGTTTTTCAGGATGGTCTCATCAAACAAAGCCAAATATTTTATTTTAAGAAAGTCTGCTTGCTCTTTAAATGTCATTTTCTTATCTATTTTGTATTTCCCTTTGTCAATATATATTTGGGAAAACATTTCAGAGCTTTGGTTAATTCCATTCTATAGTTCAATTAAATCAGTATTATCACAGAGCTAACAAGGACCACCTACAATATCAATAAAAAGAGTTTTAAAAGTAGCTGGTATAGCTGGTGTTGCTGTTACTGAAAGTGTGATGTGACCTGAGAGCAGATGTCGATAGTATTTTATGAAGGTTAGTTAAGCATTACAGCCCCCATCAATATGATTATTAGCAAAAATTATTGTGTCGTAATTGCAGACTGACAAAAAGATGATGAAGCACTCTGTCTTGTGGAATTTTTTATAATCAACTGATAAGATCATGTAATGTGCATGGATTGATTATGACCTAAAGATAATTAAATTGCATTTGATTGGGTCATTATTTGAGCTAGAAAATGAGATGCTGGATTCAGAGTCCACCATTTACCTTGTGAATAAAAATTTCCTAAATTTCAGGTCTATATGTGTCATTTGTTTTGGAAGATGAAGTTTCACACCTACCTAGATAGACCTGGGCTCCCTGAATATTTAAAAATACACATTACCTTGTGTAACGTTTAATTTAAGCCACCAACGAAATTGTAAAATGGTTGATCCTAAGTAATTTTATACACAAGGGAATGTTTAGGCAACAACATGATTATCAAGATACAACTGATGAAATTATATTTTTAACTTTTAGTTTTTGACTTTACAGTTTGTTCTAGATCAACTGTAGTATTTGCCTCATTTTGGAAATATATTTCCATGACCACTTAATATAAATGCTTTATCAAATAGCCCACATTTTGCATAATATATTTAAAAAATTTTGCCTTTTCTGAAAATAATCGCTACACTTTGAAAATGTATACAAGTGGCTCTTTTGAAGACCTTTAACAAGTTTAACATTTAAAGTTCTATTGTAGGGACTTCCCTGGTGGCACAGTGGTTGAGAATCCTCCTGCCAATGCAGGGGACACGGGTTCAAGCCCTGGTCCGGGAAGAACCCACATGACATGGAGCCCACTAAGCCCGTGGGCCACAACTACTGAGCCTATGCTCTAGAGCCTGTGAGGCACAACTACTGAAGCTTGTGTGCCTAGAGCCCGTGCTCTGCAACAAGAGAAGCCACCACAATGAGAAGCCCACGTACAGCAAGGAAGAGTAGCCCCTGCTCCCCGCAACTAGAGAAAGCCTGCGTGCAGCAACAAAGACCCAATGCAGCCAAAAATAAAATAAATAAATAAATAAATTTATTAAAAAAAATAAAGTTTTATTGTAGCTCAAAAATGTTTTAAATATCTTGAAAAAAGTAAATGAAGCATTAATACATAAGTAATTCAAATCTATTTTAATTAGAGATCACTGTAAAATCTGAAAAAATAATGCACATTATATTAGTACTTTACTGATCTGGGAAAGGAAAAAAAAATATCTTGCTCAATGTCAAATCATAGGCAATTACATACCAACAAACAGCAATTAAATTGGACTGCTTCCAATGCAGTTTGGATTGCTAAAGGTGAACAGAGGCAGTATTCACAACATGTCCTTCAAAATGTAGTTCTACATGGTTCACTTAATGACAATATAAATCATGATATAGGTTAGCCATAGGTTTAGATGCCTTGTGTTGAAGAAAAGTCATTACCTAGATGACCTAGAGGATATAAATGTAACACGAAACAGAGGACATTGGCTCTTTTATACATATTTTCAAGAAGGTAACTTAATGAGAAAGTAGATACCTCAGAAAAATAATGCAGCTTTGTTTTTATCTACCACTTTACAATATAGCTACACATGGATATATACAATAGACACATATATATGCATATATCTCAAGATTAATACATTTAAATTAACATGTAAAGCAGTAAATTATTGCTGCACCAAAATATTATTAGTAACTAAGAAAAATAGCTAGCACAGATATTAAATTTAAATTCCCACTTGGAAGCCAATGTTTTTACTAAATAATTTAATAACCTGAGGCTAATGTATTGTTTTCTCATACCAAAATTTTAACTTTAATTTTATTTCATCTATTATATTTAACCAACTAAAATGAGATTCCTTTTTAATTTTATTTTTTTAATGGAAGTATAGTTGATTTACAATGTTGTGTTAGTTTCTGGTGTACAGCAAACTGATTCATATATATATATATATATATATATATATATATATATATTCCTTTTCATATTCTCTTCCATCATGGTTTATTACAGGACATTGGATATAGTTTCCCATGCTATACAACAGGAACTTGTTGTTTATCCATTCTATATATACTAGTTTGCATCTGCTAATCCCAAACTCGCACTCCACCCCTCCCCCACCTTTCCCTTGGCAACCACAAGCCTCTTCTCATGTCTGTGAGTCTGTTTCTGTTTCATAGATAAGTTCATTTGTGTCATATTTTAGATTCTACATATAAGTGATGTTATATGGCATTTGTCTTTCTGACGTACTTCACTTAGTGTGATAATCTCTAGGTCCATCCATGTTGCTGCAAACGGCATTATTTCACTCTTCCACTTCTTTTTTATTCATGCATCCGTCAATGGACATTTAGGTTGCTTCCATGTCTTGGCTATTGTGAATAGTGCTGCTATAAACATAGGGGTGCATGTACCCTATGTTTCTTGTATAAACATGTATCTTTCTGAATTATAGTTTTGTCCAGATATATGCCCGGAAGTAGGATTGCTGGATCACATGGCTACTCTATTTTTAGTTTTTTGAGGAAGCTTCAAACTGTTTTCTATAGTGTTTGTACCAATTTACATTCCCCCAACAGTGTAGGAGAGTTGGAATTCCTTTTTTAGACTGTTATTTTATTTACCATAAGAAAGAAAACATGCTGCTAATTAAGGTATAACATGCCACGGATTTAAGAACAAGCTGATTTCACTGATGATAAGATGTGATAAAAATGTGCTTCTGTGAATTGATGAAATACTTTGTTACCCATTTGGTTCTGGGAGAAGCATAACCTGCCTGAGATGGAGATCATTAAACGGTGTGAGCTCATGGGATCAATGTCAGGAGTGAAGAAAGCAGGATGGGAAAGAGGGAGACATAGAAGGTGATGCATTCACAAACAAGGCCTCCACTGGTCCTCCAGGGAGCTCTGAGGCTGGAGGCTGGGAGCGAGCCCTCAGAGTTTTCCTGAACTGGCAGAGCATGTGACCTTGAGCAAGGCTGTTCTCTTCAGCCTCAGACTAAGGGCGGTAGAGGTGGACGTTTGACAAAATTTGGAGACATTTTCAGTTCTCACAACCTGAGGAGGCGGGGATGGGGGGTGTTGGGGGGTGTTAGAGGGTTGGGGATATTGGGGCATATTGGGGGTGATTGTGGGTTCAGTGGTTGCTGCTACTGTGTCTAGTGGGTAAAGGCCAGGGATGCTGCTAAGCACCACACTGCACAGGACAACCCCCAACACAAAGAATTATTCAGTCCAAAATAGCAATAGTGCCAAGGGTGAGAAACTGTGCTTGGGCAGTTGCAGGGCTGGGAGGAGTAGTGGGCAGCTCTCTGCATTACAGTGTCCAATCTTCAAAACCCTCAGACTTCTAGAAAATCAGATATGGGCAGTAAATTAGAAAAAAAAAAGGGCTCTTAATTTTAAAAGCACTTCTAATATAGAAAGAGTGTAATGTATATTGCAGCAGAAGGCTGCTAGGGATAATGTAAAAAGAACACCTTTCTTTTATGAATTACTCCCATATAAATTGAGGACTGGGTTTGCCAGGATGAACAGAAACCCTCAGAGTGAGGCTACTGCATTTGGCCAGCAAGTAGTGTACAATATATTTTGCCATGTACTGTTTAATCATAGTTTTTGATTAATCAAGATCTTAAGACTGGAATTCCATTGCCAGGATCTAGATTTTATTTAGCATAACAATTAACAGCCTTTTCCTTCTGTGTTTGATTTTCATCAAACTGCATTTCCAAATACTGTATGCTTGTACCCCACACTGCCTTGTGTATGTGAGTTTCAGGTTGTTCTAAATCAGCTGGTGAATAATGACGTCTTCCAGGCCAGGGATTAGTTCCACAGTGCCAACATCCTTGAATTATCATTTCAAATAATTGCACAGAGACTCCTGTAGAGTTAAAGATCATAGTTTATTATTATTTTATTTAAAAAATTTGAGATGTGCACATTGAAAGTGTTTACATTTTTATATAAAGTGAGAGGTTTCAACAAACTTAAAATAATTAAGATTAAAAAATCATTAGTTATGCTACAAAAGACAAATCCTTGGCCTCATTCTGAAATGAAACCTAAGCCAGTAACCCATGGGTTTAATTATAAAGAAAAGAAGAACAAAGCAGCAGCAACAAACTTTAAAAATTATTATAGTAGAGAAATATTTTTAGGAAAGTTTCTAAGCATTCAGATTTATTTTGGCATTTAATAATATTTTAATTTGTCAAGACTGAAAATCCCCTTAAAACATAAGCAACAAACCAGACTGGCTGCTTGGGTAACCAGCCTGACTTGGAGCAGAGATTATCTGTGAAATGAATCCCTGCATATGCTGTAGCAGCTTTGCAGCACCAAGACACCACACAGGAATCTAGCAGAATCCCTTCTAAGACTGGGGAGAGGAACTATGTCCCTGATGGTGTTGCTTTTTACTACTCTCTGCTGGAATCAACGGCAGGTATGCGAGCCCTGGTTCCTGCAAGATGAATTATGTCAGGTGCCATCCAGGACAGACCCACCTCTTCAGCACTTTATGAGAATTGATTACCTTCAGTTTTGGCTGTTTTTAAAGGAACAGGTTTCTGTTTCCAAAGGGCTGTGCTTAGAAGGAGGCTGACTCCCCCTCCAGGACATACTGCTATGGACCAGCCTCACACAAGACCTTCTTTTTGCATATTCAAGTTTGGTATCAAAATAAAGGCTGCCTTTGCAGATACTGTTAGTGACCTTGAAAACTGCTCCTCTTCAAAATAATGTAAACTCATTACTTAAGTGCCTAAGGAATTGTGGGGAATCACACATATATCCATTACAGAAGGCATTTTAGATTGTCTGCCAAGGTTTTTCCATTTATTAAGGGCTTTTGTATCTTTGCAGTGTTGTGGTTTATTCCATTTTATAAATATTAGCTTGATTTTTATTAAGCTCTTTTATAAATTGCAATAGTTCTGTGCACACACTGAGCTCACTGGATGAATTTTTTTGTCCAGGACTTTTCTACCTTATCTGGCAAGTATGGGGAGTTGGTGACCAAACGTCCACAACTGTCTCATTTCATTAGTGGGATTATAAAACATGTGAGAGATTTCTGAATAGCAAGCCCCATTTTTATCATGCATCAGTGTGTTCTGTGTTCTTCCTCGTGTATATGACTTTTCCTGGGCAGACGCATCTTTTGAGCACGGTAAAGCCATGTCCATACGATTTTACAAACTGGAAAAAGAAAGTACACAAGGGCTGTAGAGAAGAAAAGCAATTAGTGAAGAACTAGGGTCTATACAATATTGAGAATTTTAACCTGAAATTCAGTTTTTTTGTTGTTTTTTTAAAATTTTATTTTATTTATTTTTTTTATAGAGCAGGTTCTTGTTAGTCATCCATTTTATACACATCACTGTATACACGTCAATCCCAATCTCCATTCATCACACTCCCCACCCCCACCCCCACCGCTTTCTCGCCTTGCTGTCCATACACTTGTTCTCTACATCTGTGTCTCAATTTCTGCCCTGCAAACCGGTTCATCTGTACCATTATTCTAGGTTCCACATATATGCGTTAATATACGATATTTGTTTTTGTCTTTCTGACTAACTTCACTCTGTATGACAGTCTCTAGATCCATCCACGTCTCTACAAACGTCCAAATTTCTTTCCTTTTTATGGCTGAGTAATATTTCATGTATATTTGTACCACCTCTTCTTTATCCAGTCGTCTGTCGACGGACATTTACGTTGCTTCTATGACCTGGCTATTGTAAATAGTGCTGCAATGAACATTCGGGTGCATGTGTCTTTTTGGATTAGGGTTTTCTCTGGGTATATGCCCAGTAGTGGGATTGCTAGGTCATATGGTAGTTCTATTTTTAGTTTTCTAAGGAACCTCCATACTGTTCTCCATAGTGGCTGTGTCAATTTACATTCCCACCAGCAGTGCAAGAGGGTTCCCTTTTCTCCACACCCTCTCCAGCATTTGCTGTTTGTAGATTTTTTGATGAAGCACATTCTAACTGGTGTGAGGTGATACCTCATTGTAGTTTTGATTTGCATTTCTCTAATAATCAGTGATGTTGAGCAGCTTTTCATGTGCTTCTTGGCCACCTGTATGTCTTCTTTGGAGAAATGTCTATTTAGGTTTTCTGCCCATGTTTGGGTCGGGTGGTTTGTTTTTTTAATATTGAGCTGCATGAGCTGTTTATATATTTTGGAGATCAACCCTTTCTCCGTTGATTCGTTTGCAAATGTTTTCTCCCATTCTGAGGGTTGTCTTTTCATTTTGTTTATGGTTTCCTTTGCTGTGCAAAAGCTTTTAAGTTTCATTAGGTCCCATTTGTTTATTTTTGTTTTTATTTCCATTACTCTAGGAGGTGGATCAAAAAAGATCTTGCTGTGATGTATGTCAGAGTGTTCTTCCTACGTTTTCCTCTAAGAGTTTTATAGTGTCCAATCTTACATTTAGGTCTCTAATCCATTTTGAGTTTATTTTTGTGTACGGTGTTAGAGAGTGTTCTAATTTCATTCTTTTACATGCAGCTCTCCAGTTTTCCCAACACCACTTTTTGAAGAGACTCTCTTTTCTCCACTGTATAGTCTTGCCTCCTTTGTCATAGGCTAGTTAACCGTAGGTGTGTGGGTTTATCTTTGAGCTTTCTATCTTGTTCCATTGATCTGTGTTTCTGTTTTTGTGCCAGTACCATATTGTCTTGATTACTGTAGCTTTGTAGTATAGTCTGAAGTCAGGGAGTCTGATTCCTCCAGCTCTGCTTTTTCCCCTCAAGACTGCTTTGGCTATTCAGGATCTTTTTTGTCTCTATACAAATTTTAAGATTTTTTGTTCTAGTTCTGTAAAAAATGCCACTGGTAATTTGATAGGGATTGCAGTGAATCTGTAGATTGCTTTGGGTAGTATAGTAATTTTCACAATTTTGATGCTTCCAATCCTAGAACATGGTATATCTCTCCATCTGTTGGTATCATCTTTAATTTCTTTCATCAGTGTCTTTAATTTTCTGCATAAAAGTCTTTTGTCTCCTTAGGTAGGTGTATTCCTAGGTATTTTATTCTTTTTGTTGCAATGGTAAATGAGAGTGTTTCCTTAATTTCTCTTCAGAATTTTCATCATTAGTGTATAGGAATGCAAGAGATTTCTGTGCATTAATTTTATATCCTGCAACTTTACCAAATTCATTGATTAGCTCTAGTAGTTTTCTGGTGGCATCTTAGGATTCTTTATGTATAGTATCATGTCATCTGCAAACAATGACAGTTTTACTTCTTCTTTTACAATTTGTATTCCTTTTATTTTTTTTCTTCTCTGATTGCTGTGGCTAGGACTTCCAAATCTATGTTGAATAATAGTGGTGAGAGTGGACATCCTTGTCTTGTTCCTGATCTTAGAGGAAATGCTTTCATTTTTTTACCATTGAGAATGATGCTTACTGTGGGTTTGTCATATATGGCCTCTATTATGTTGAGGTAGGTTCCCTCTACACCCACTTTCTGGAGAGTTTTTATCATAAATGGTGTTGAATTTTGTCAAAAGCTTTTTCTGCATCTATTGAGATCATCACGTGGTTTTTCTTCTTCAGTTTGTTAATATGGTATATTACATTGATTGATTTGCATATATTGAAAATCCTTGCATCCCTGGGATAAATCCCACTTGAACATGGATTATGATCCTTTTAATGTGTTGTTGGATTCTGTTTGCTAGTTTTCTGTTGAGGATGTTTGCATCTATATTCATTGGTGGTATTGGTCTGTAATTTTCTTTTTTTTAGTATCTTTGTCTGGTTTTGGAATCAGGGTGATGGTGACCTCATAGAATGAGTTTGGGAGTGTTCCTTCCTCTGCAATTTTTTGGAAGCATTGAGAAAGATGGGTGTTACCTCTTCTCTAAATGTTTGATAGAATTCACCTGTGAAGCCATGTGGTCCTGGACTTTTGTTTGTTGGAAGATTTTTAATCACAGTTTCAATTTCATTACTTCTGATTGGTCTGTTCATATTTTCTATTTCTTCCTGGTTCAGCCTTGGAAGGTTATACCTTTCTAAGAATTTGTCCATTTCTTCCAGGTTGTCCATTTTATTGGCATAGAGCTGCTTGTAGTAGTCTCTTAGGATGCTTTGTATTTCTGTGGTGTCTGTTGTAACTTCTCCTTTTTCATTTCTAATTTTATTGATTTGAGTTCTCTCCCTCTTTTTCTTGATGAGTCTGGCTAATGTTTTATCAATTTTGTTTATCTTCTCAAAGAACCAGCTTTTAGTTTTATTGATCTTTGCTATTGTTTTCTTTGTTTCTATTTCATTTATTTCTGCTCTGATCTTTATGATTTCTTTTCTTCTGCTAACTTTGGGTTTTGTTTGTTTTTCTTTCACTAGTTCCTTTAGGTGTAAGGTTAGATTGTTTATTTGAGATTTTTCTTGTTTCTTGAGGTAGGCTTGTATAGCTATAAACTTCCCTCTTAGAACTGCTTTTGCTGCATCCCATAGGTTTTGGATCATCGTGTTTTCATTGTCATTTGTCTCTAGGTATTTTTTGGTTTCCTCTTTGACATCTTCAGTGATCTCTTGGTTATTTAGTAATGTATTGTTTAGCCTACATGTGTTTGAGTTTTTTTTTTTTTTTTTTTTTTTTTTTGCGGTACACGGGCCTCTCACTGTTGTGGCCTCTCCCGTTGCGGAGCACAGGCGCCAGACGCACAGGCTCAGCGGCCATGGCTCACAGGCCCAGCTGCTCCACGGCATGTGGGATCCTCCCGGACCGGGGCACGAACCCGTGTCCCCTGCATCGGCAGGCGGACTCTCAACCACTGCGCCACCAGGGAAGCCCGTGTTTGAGTTTTTTATGTTTTTTTTTCCCTGTAATTCATTTCTAATCTCATAGTGTGGTGGTCAGAAAAGATGCTTGATATGATTTCAATTTTCTTAAATTTACTGAGACTTAATTTGCGACCCAAGACATGATCTATCCTGGCAAATGTTCCATGCACACTTGAGAAGAAAGTGTAATCTGCTGTTTTAGGATGGAATGTTCTATAAATATCACTTAAATCTATCTGGTCTACTGTGTCATTTAAAGCTTGTGTTTCCTTATTAATTTTCTGTTTGGATGATCTGTCATTTGGTTTAAGTGAAGTGTTAAAGTCCCCCACTATTATTGTTTACTGTTGATTTCCTCTTCTATAGCTGTTAGCAGTTGCCTTATGTATTGAGGTGCCCCTATGTTGGGTGCATATATATTTATAATTGTTATATCTTCTTCTTGGATTAGTCCCTTGATCATTATGTAGTGTCCTTCCTTGTCTCTTGTAACATTCTTTATTTTAAAGTCTATTTTATCTGATATGAGTATTGCTACTCCAGCTTTCTTTTGATTTCCATTTGCATAGAATATCATTTTCCATCCCCTACTTTCAGTCTGTATGTGACCCTAGGTCTGAAGTGGGTCTCTTGTAGACAGCATATATATGGGTCTTGTTTTTGTATCCATTCAAACAGTCTATGTCTTTTGGTTGGAGCATTTAATCCATTCACTTTTAAGGTAATTATTTATATGTATGTTCCTATTACCATTTTCTTAATTGTTTTTTGTTTGTTTTTGTAGGTCCTTTTCTTCTCTTGTGTTTCCCACTTAGAGAAGGTCTTTTAGAATTTGTTGTAAAGCTGGTTTTGTGGTGCTGAATTCTCTTAGCTTCTGCTTGTCTGTAAAGCTTTTGATTTCTCCAATGAATCTGAATGAGATCCTTGCTGGGTAGAGTAATCTTGGTTGTAGGTTCTTCCCTTTCATCACTTTAAGTATATCATGCCACTCCCTTCTGGGTTGTAGAGTTTCTGCTGAGAAATCAGCTGTTAACCTTATGGGAGTTCCCCTGTATGTTATTTGTCATTTTTCCCTTGCTGCTTTCAATAATTTTTCTTTGTCTTTAATTTTTGCCAGTTTGATTACTATGTGTCTCAGCTTGTTTCTCCTTGGGTTTATCCTGTATGGGACTCTCTGCACTTCCTGGACTTAGGTGGCTATTTCCTTTCCCATGTTAGGGAAGTTTTCAACTATAATCTCTTCAAATATTTTCTTGGTTCTTTCTCTCTCTTTTCTCCTTCTTGGACCCCTATAATGCAAATGTTGTTGCGTTTAATGTTGTCCCAGAGGTCTCTTTTGCTGTCTTCATTTCTTTTCATTCTTTTTTCTTTTTTCTCTTCTGTAGCAGTGAATTCCACCATTCTGTCTTCCAAGTCACTTTTCCTTTCTTCTGCATCAGTTATTCTGCTATTGATTCCTTCTAGTGTAATTTTCATTTCAGTTATTGTATTGTTCATCTCTGTTTGTTTGTTCTTTAATTCTTCTAGGTCTTTGTTAAACATTTCATGCATCCTGTCGATCTTTGCCTCCATTCTTTTTCCGAGGTCCCGGATCATCTTCACTATCATTATTCTGAATTCTTTTTCTGGAAGGTTACCTATCTCCACTTCATTTAGTTGTTTTTCTGGGGTTTTATCTTGTTCCTTCATCTGACATATATCCCCCTGCCTTTTCGTCTTGTCTATCTTTCTGTGAATGTGGTTTTTGTTCCACAGTTTGCAGGATTGTCGTTTTTCTTGCTTCTGCTGTCTGCCCTCTGGTGGATGAGGCTATCTAGGAGGCCTGTGCAAGTTTCCTGATGGGAGGGACTTGTGATGGGTAGAGCTGGCTGTTGCTCTGGTGGGCAGAGCTCAGTAAAACTTTAATCCACTTGACTGCTGATGGATAGGGCTGGGTTCCCTCCCTGTTGGTTGTTTGGCCTGAGGCAACCCAACACTCAAGCCTACCCGGGCTCTTCAGTGGGACTAATGGCTGACTTTGGAGGGCTCACACCAAGGAATACTTCCCAGAACTTCTGCTGCCAGGGCTCATGCCAAGGAGTACTTGCCAGAACCTTGTCCTTATGGTGAGACAGAGCCCCCCCCTCTGCCTGTGCAGGAGACCCTCCAACACTAGCATGTAGGTCTGGTTCAGTCTCCTATGGGGTCACTGCTCCTTCTCCTGGGTCCCGATGTGCACACTACTTTGTGTGTGCCCTCCAAGAGTGGAGTCTCTGTTTCTCCCAGTCCTGTCGAAGTCCTGCAATCTAATCCCACTAGCCTTCAAAGTCTGATTCTCTTGGAGGTCCTCCTCCTGTTGCTTGACCCCCAGGTTGGAAAGCCTGACTTGGGGCTCAGAACCTTCACTCCAGTGGGTGGACTTCTGTGGTATGAGTGTTCTCCAGTTGGTGAGTCACCCACCCAGCAGTTATGGGATTTGATTTTATTGTGATTGCCCCCTTCCTACTGTCTCATTGTGGCTTCTCCTTTGTCTTTGGATGTGGGGTATCTTTTTTGGTGTGTTCCATTGTCTTCCTGTTGATGATTGTTCATCAGTTAGTTGTGATTCTGGTGTTCTCACAGGAGGGAGTGAGAGCATGTCCTTCTACTCTGCCATCTTGAACCAATCTCTCAATGTTTTTTCCCTATTTATTACAAATCCATTTGTTTTTATTCCTTTAGGAAACTAATCATTTATGTTATTTAATTCAATTGGTATTTTTT
Source organism: Delphinapterus leucas (assembly GCF_059928025.1). NCBI lineage: Eukaryota > Metazoa > Chordata > Mammalia > Artiodactyla > Monodontidae > Delphinapterus > Delphinapterus leucas. Next base: position 26,512,421 of record NC_143134.1, read on the forward strand.
CAAAGAGGCATAATATAAAGCTATTTCTGTTACTGAATCAGGTCCAGCTGCATACCGCTTGAAAAATCAATACTCAAGAAAGAGAAAAATATTGGTAGAAAGGAAAGATGCCTTTAATCAGAATGCCAGCAATCTGGGGAGATGGTGAACTCAGTGTCCCCCAAAACCACTTCCAAAGATTCTGCTCAGCCATGAAAGTTTTAAAGGGAAGAAGGGAAGTAACCTCTTAATCATTGAGACAGGAGGTCAGAGTTGTTACTATCCCTCACTGTGTGCAAGCTTGTCCTGCAGGTTTGTGGACTCCTCGAGATCTTCCTCTAGATGCTATCCTGTTCACACAGTTTGATCACACAGTTTGTTCACAACATTACTGAAGGGGAAGCTAGTGAAGAGATCTGATCAGCTGTTAATTACATATCCTTCATTCCAATTTCTTTGATCTGTGAAAAGAACCAACAATTTAGGCAAGGTATTGTGTGACCAAAGGATTTGAAAGGTGTGCTGGGGTCAGAAATGAGTAGAACATGGCGGCACCTGCTTTAAGGTTAGTGACAAGACAAAAGTGGCCTCCTGCAAAGAGCTCTTTCCTTCCAAAAGGTGCTTACATTTCTCTATCAGCAAAGTGAGCTGCCATGGCCTAATAATGGCATGGTGGCAAATCTTTTCTGTGAATTTTTCTTGAAAACCTTCATTTTCAGGAGTGCATTTGTCTCTAAACAGAAAATTATCACAAGATACCTGTTTAGTTTAAAGAAGAAAGAAAAGAAACCACAGTTTGGTGTGAAGAGCTCATTCCTCTTTGCTGAGATTGTTTCAAAGTCCCAACGGGACCAGCACTTCTCTGAGCTATTATACTGATCGCAGCCGCTCCTAGAAAGAGACGCAGGATTTTCTGTGATGAGAGGAAGGAGGAGGCCGACCACCCCTTTGGCTGAAAAGGTGAATTTTGAGTAAGTCAGAAGAAGCCTTCAGGAGCCCAGAATCACAAACACTGACTTTCCAACCCTCGGGGAAGCTTTCCCAGTAAGAAACCTCTGCTTTCATTTCCCTGGAGCTGATGGCCTCCTTGTCACCCCCCTCAGCCTGGAGTTATGCTGTGAAGTGGAAATGCCACCTGAATTCCAATGTGGCAGTTCCTATTCCTATAAAACGTAAGCTTTCTTAGTTGACACTTGTGAGAAATTTCTAATGTTTTAGGAACTAAGGAAAACTTGATCTCCCCCGAAGGGTTGATGTGATTTCCTTTGTAAGTGAATTAGAACCAGGATCTAAATGCTAAAATCATCCCAAGGGTTGACATTTCTTTACTTTATTTAAACCTTGTTTACTTCTTTATAATTAACCTTTAAATAGTGATGTTATTTTTAATAATTTCAATATATTCATCCTTTATATATGGTATCTTAGGCTCTTTGGTGCAAGAGATGGGGGGTGAATAAAGAATTGTATCAGCATGCTCAATACCCTGGTGGCTGCTGTCCTCTGATCCTGGGAAGTTGTTTGCCCACCCATGTGCCAGAGGCGACATTTAGATGTGAGAACCCCAGAGGCAACAGGACAGCATGACCTCAGGAACACCAGTGCTTGTACTTCCCAGACTCATCTGTTTCCCTGTTTGTCACAGTTGCCACACCCTCATCCCCAGGAACTGCAATCATGGTCCTTCTTCAGGATTCTGGGAAGGCTGCCCTTGGTGCCAGGGACCTAAGGGCTTCAAGCAACCTAACAGCACAATTTTTATAATTTTCATAGTTTATGAACTTAGGACTTCCAATAGTTTATATGGCCCTGCATCTTTTCTTTGGCTGATTTGGAGATGTGATAAAGGTCAAGGGAAAATTCAAGGCAGTGATTCTGATTCCTCTTCACTACATTCTTGCTCTGTGTTAGGGCAGGTGGATGGGACAGGAAGATGAATGGGGGGTCACGAGCCTGGCTAGGTTTTATTTTCCAGACCTGAGGACATGGCTGGTGTCACCTCAGACTGTCCTCTTTTCTAGAGGATGGGCCTTTGGAAAATATGGACAAAGATTAATCCCACAGCTAAAATGCAGAATGTTTGACACTGTTGCCAAAACTATAGAATGACAAGTAAGTTTTGTTTTGTTTTGTTTTGTTTTTGCGGTATGGGGGCCTCTCACTGTTGTGGCCTCTCCTGTTTCGGAGCACAGGCTCCGGACGCGCAGGCTCAGCGGCCATGGCTCACGGGCCCAGCCGCTCCGCGGCATGTGGGATCTTCCCAGACTGGGGTACGAACCCGTGTCCCCTGCATCGGCAGGCGGACTCTCAACCACTGCACCACCAGGGAAGCCCGACAAGTAAGTTTTTAATAAAACAAAACAACCACTTGTATTTTTTTTGTAAACAATACCTTTCAGTAAGCAAACAGTAAACACAATAAACAGGCAATTCTTAATAAATTCTTAAATAAATAAATTGCTGTAGTTTGGCTACATGATTATCCTAAGTACATGGAACCAAAGAGAAATGAATGGTTTCAAAATGCTTCACATCATGTGAATATTTTTCTTTCCATAACCACCAGCTCATAATTTATATTTACATTTTAATAATACATAGCATATTATAGAAAAACTATAATGTAGAAAAATAAAAAGAACTTATAAGAGCACCCTATGTAATTTTTTAGGTTAAAACAATGTATGACAATGGTAAAAATTTAAATAGTATTGTAGTTGTGGATAAGCAATATTTTGTTTAACCCAGTCATTTTCTGTGGGACATGTTTTCTAGAGTTATACTCTTAAAATCTATACTACAGTGGATACTCTTGTGCATATTTATATATATATATATATATATATAAAACACACTTTTGCAAGATAAATTCTTAGTAGTGAAATGGCTCTATCATAGGGTATATGGATTTTGATAGTTCTTCCAAATTACCTTTTCCAGAGATCACATTAATGGGCACACTCACTAAATGTGTGTGAGAGGATTGATTGCACACCCACCTTTTAATTTTTACTTAAACTCTCTCAAGTGACTCCTGTTGCCCACCCTTCAAGACCAGTCAGTGGCCAATGAAGCAGTATTATTTTTTTCCTATTGAGAGTCTTCATTGCCTATCTCAACTCTTTGGTTAAAGTACATCATTAATAAAGACAATTTAAATTTCGGAAAATGATACAGCCCAAACTATATCAGAGCAATTCAAACCATATTTTACAGTGTTGTAATTTTGTTAAATTCACATGTGTAAAGTCGAGTCCCAAGTGGGGAGTTGAATGGTGAGCCACAGTTCAACAAAGACCACAGGGGAAAGTGAAATAGAGAAATTTATTAGTCGCAGGTCCTGGAGGAGGTACAAGACATGCCTGGAGGGGTAACCCGGGGAGGTCAAGGCAGGGGGCAGGCAGAGAGCCTGATACCAACCAGGGTTCTCGGCCTTCCTTAATCAATAGAAATTGATAAGAGGCCAGACAAGAAGTTCAGGCAAGGCTTTACTGGGGCCCCTGCTGCACCAGGGGGGAGTGAGAACAAGCAACAGGTCCCCTTGCTCACTCCCCAGGTAAGGATGAGCTGGTTCTTTATATGGAGTGAGGGTAGGGGTGGGTCCAGGGATTGGGCCACAGGGGTGGCTTAGGTGGTTTGCCCACCCCTTTGCTGGTGTTGTGTGCAGGGGACATGTGCAGTACCTGCTTTTTCTCCTGACCCACTACTTTTGTTCCTGCTCTTTGGAAGTGTCAGTTGTTTTCTTTTTGGTCTTTTTGTACATAATTTACCCCAACTCACATGCATGCAGTTATTTTTAGTCCCTTATAGTTTCTTTGTATTTTGTTGCTTCAGAAGACATTTGTCCAGGTGCAAGCACGGCAGCAAAGGGTCCCAGATCATACGTCCCAGACTGTCTCAAGCCCAGCTGACCATGGGCACATGACTTTGTTAAGGTCCAAGGGTGGAGTGCTTTTGGAATTTCAGGGCTAATTCAAACCAAGAAGAACAGTGTTTTGGTAAGCTATGCAGTTGGGATGGGTTCTTATCTAAGGGGTGCACATGGGGAAGGAGCTTGGAGGCATGGCAGACTATTTATCACCCAGGGCATTGGAGAAGTCATATCAGGAAGTCATATCATATCATATCACAAGAACTTACAGTTACTTGTGACTCTACAGGCCATGTACTAGGCTTGAGGGAGGGCTGGTGTCAGTTCAAGGCCCCTGCAGGCTGCTCAGCCACACAAAATGGATACCAAGGCAGAAATATTATGGAGTAGTTTAGCTAAATTCTCTACACTCAACTTATACCCTTTGAAATGAGTCATAAGACAACAGTCCCAAACCTTCTTGGATTAACAGGCTCATAGCTTCCTTCTGATCCTCACATGAAGAGAATATCAATCCTAAACAAAACAGTGCTAAGGAAAGTGTTAGGGCCATTAATGCTTTACTTTTAGTGAATAGCAAGAACAGTATGGAAGTTTCTTACAAATAGAGTTGCCATATGATCCTGCAATCCCACTCCTGGGCGTATATCCAGACAAAACTATAATTCAAAAAGATACATGCACCCCACTGTTCATTGCGGCATTATTTACAATAGCTATGATATGGAAGCAACCTAAATGTTCATCGACAAGTGAATGGATAAAGAAGATGTGGTATATATATACAATGGAATATTACTCAGCCATGAAAAAGAATGAAATAATGCTATTTGCAGCAACATGGATGGACCTAGAGATTATTATATTAAGTGAAGTAAGCCAGCCAAAGACAAATATTGTATGATATCACTTATATGTGGAATCTAAAAAAAATGATACAAATTAACTTATTTACAAAACAGAAAGAGACTCACAGACTTAGAAAACAAACTTATGGTTACCAAAGGGGAAAGGGGAGAGGCGAGATAAATTAGGAGTTTGGAATTAAAATATACACACTACCACTTATAAAATAGATAAACAACAAGGTTCTACTGTATAGCACAGGAAACTATATTCAATATCTTGTAATAACCTATAATGGAAGAGAATTTTAAAAAGAATATATATATTTACATATACATGTATAACTGAATCACCTTGCTGTACATTTGAAACTAACACAGCATTGTAAATCAACTATATTACAATAAAAATTTTAAAAAAAGAATTACAAAAACATTTTCATATAGAAATTAACTAGCAGCATCTGCTAAATGAGATGATCTGAATTATTTATTGATTGAATCCTTTAGGTAAATGATGGGAATATTTTTGGAATTTTATCTTGCTCCATTGAAACTCTGGCTCACTTTAGAAACTGTTAAAAAGATAATACAAAATTTATTTTGATTGACATAAAAAGGAAAATGATTGAAAACTTAAATATTGATCAAAAGATGGAAAACAATGATGCAGCACTGAGGTATTATAATGTTGGTTGCCTGAGGAGTTTGACAATAAATAGAATTTCAGGGTAAATCATTGTTTTAAAAAGACAGAAGGAGAGGAAAGAACTGTATTTTGTGGATATACGTGATAAATATAGAACTGACAGCCAAGCCTATTACTCACAAAAGTCATGGGAGTTGATGCAGTAATAGAGGTCGGGACATTCAATTCAGATTGGCTACACAAAGGGCATAGTTTGGAAACACTATTTTAAAACTAAGAAAAATACAAGTTGGTGGAGTTCTGGAAAAGTATTCCAGGAATGTGGGGAGAAATGCAGTTGGAGGAGCACCCATAAAGGCAGGCTGTGGGTCCTGAACATTGCGGAGGCCAAGTGGTGGCGAGAGATGGCTGATAGCTGGGCATAAACGTTAAGTGGACGGGATTGAATAATTATCATCTAACTAGAGGAAAGAATTAGAGAATAATTGTTGCAAATTACATCCTGGGTTTTAAGAACCTGTTTACAATATGGCACAGTAGCATTTTCCTACTCAAAAGCATTCTGAGAAATGCAACCTTTAGAACTTCCTTTTCATCAAAGCAGCAACTCCTTGCAACACATTCAGGTTACCGGAAATGTCACTGGGGATCACTCAAGCATTAAGGGAGGGTACAGTCCTTGGTCCTCTCCATGGAACTTTCTCTTTGGGGATCTCATTCACCTTCCAATTCTCCCCTAATTGCATGACTGTCCATAAGCTCAGAATTAGATGTTTTGCTTTGATTTAAGAGACCTTTGGGACCCATGATGGAACTGAGAATGACAGCTTATGCCACTGACATCACAACTAAGGGATAATAGTCTAATAACTATTTTTAGAATAAATTGGAGAAGATCTGAAAGTGGATAGGACTTTGGGGCACTACTGGTACTGTTCATGGACACCTGGATGGTGAAGAGGAGACGGGGTGGTTGAGAATACATTCTGCTGGGAGAAACGGCAGTTTTGTGCTCTCTTGAGTACCCAGGGATTTGAGATGTTATAATCCATCTCAAAGTCACAAAAGAACAATCTTCTCTTGGGTGGAAAAGAAATCATGAAGAATAACTTGGTAGTGGACTTGTGATAACCTTGAGGAAGATTGCCTGTAATTAGCCCATAACTTCCCCTGGGTGGAAAGCAGCTGCACTTGTTGTAAGGGACCAAAGGAATGAAAGTGCTCACTGGGAACCATTACATAGGATTTTTGCCTGCACCCAAGGAAATTCTGTATACTTTGCTCTTCACAGCCCAGAAGGCTGGTGGAAGCAGCATCTGAAATCTTATGTATATCCCCTCTTGCCATGGATAGCAATAATCTAACCTGTTACTTTGCTCTGTTGAAATGTTCTCATGGTTTACTAACATGTTATAGTAATTGACAGGTTGTTCATAAGATTAATATAGAAAACATCTGTAATTTCCACTTCTGTGAGGAGACTCATATTTTCTCCTCTAGAGTATTATTCTCAGATTTTTTTTTTTAACAGGTTTGAGAAGAAACACACTTCAGAGGTAATAAATAAGAGTGAGAGAGAGAACAAATCAAACCGCTACTCTGGGTTTTACTTGAACCATTATTAGCACCATGCTGGGATTAGAGCAGGGTTCTTCATGAGTGTTTCTGTGGCATCTGCTTGACTGAAAGGAAAAAGAAATACTCTTGGGGAAGTATTCATTTTATGTTAACAAGACGTGGACAGAGAAACTTGTGTGACAATTTCTCTATTTAATTAGATGTTTGGCACAAAGTCAATTGAAGTAATTTATACCCTAATTTGTTCTTATTGGAGCCCCAGAAGAACTATTTTAGTGACATTATCTTTTTTTTTTTTTTTTGCGGTACGCGGACCTCTCACTGTTGTGGCCTCTCCCGTTGCGGAGCACAGGCTCCGGACGTGCAGGCCCAGTGGCCATGGCTCACTAGGGCATTTCTGATATTTGGTGGCTAGGCTTGGATATTGTGATAACAAAGATTGAGTTGGAGAATTGGGAGTGGAATAAGAAGGAAACGGGCAAAGTGATAAGTACAAGGGAGAGGCAAGTCAAGAACTTCCAGGGCCCTCCCCTCCCTGCACCAGAACCTTGTGTTCACTTTCTGCCCTTTCTCTGTGTCCTCACAGCTTTGGAGCATGGCTGGATTGCACTTTTCCTCTCTGCTTCCCCTCTATATGTGAGTTCCTGAAGGGCAGGGATGATGCCTTTTATACCTGCTCTCCAACACCAACCAAAACATGGAGCATGAGATCAAATACCTAATGCATGCTCAGTGAGAGAGCGAGTGCATGAATGTATGAATGTGTAAATGAAAAGGTGGCCTGGATTTCTAGCAAAAACCACAGAGCAAGTAGATCTCAATGAGAATGGAGTTAGGAAGACTTGGAGCTACATCCAGAAGAAAACACAGCAATAAGAAAAATCTCTACATGTGTGTATTAGTCTGGGTTTTCCAGAGAAACAAAACCAATAGGATATTATAAGGTATAGGCTCACATATTATGGAGCCTGGAAAGTCCCATGACCTGCAATCAGTAAGCTGGAGACCCAGGAGATTTGGTGTTACAAATTCCAGTTTGAGTCTGAGTCTGAAGTCAAGAAGAGAACAATGTCCCAGCTCCAAGAGAGGCAGAGAGAGTGAAATTTTTCTTTAGATTTTTATTCAATTTAGGCCTTCAGTGGGTTGGATAAGACCCACTCACTTTGGGGAGGGCAATCTGATTTACTTAGTTTACTGATGCAGATGTTAATCTCACCGAGAAACACCCTCACAGACATACCCAGAATAATGTTTAACTAAATATCTGGACAGCTGTGGCTCAGTCAATTTGAGACAAAATTAACAATCACAACAATATGGTTCTGGTATTATCAGAACCAGGGGGACAAGACAAGGTCATGTATATATAGCTTATTTCCATCGAGAGAACATATAAGACAAATAACATTTTGGCTTAAATTTAGTGACTACATTCTCTGATTCAAAAAAAGAAAGGGGGTTGGACTGGGAGATGAATTTATTCACTGAAATTTAATAAATAGCTTTCTATAGATAACTGATTGACATGTTTGAAATATGTGTGTGTGTGTGCATATGTATAAAATTTATGTGATTTTTTTATAGCATTGAGCCAGCTGGGTCTTCAGAGGATTTCTTAGGTGAGATTTAAAGCAGTGCCTTGATTCAAAAATAAATATTTTTTCTTCTTGTTGGGAAAATAGCTTGAATCAAGTTCCATGCATTTCCTAAGGTCAATATTGACCCTCAAGCATTTTCCATAGGTGTGGGTGTGAATTATCTATTTTTTCCTTAATATTACAAATAATATGTTTTCCCACTTTGGTATTTCAAAAAACAGTTATACTGTTGGCAGACACCTTCAGCATTTTGTCTTGTACCACTTTTGAGAATATTTCTGAGTTGGTTAACAAAGTTTTCTATCCTTAGGGTTTCCTTCCAAGGAAATAGCACTTTTTAAAACTGTATAATGACATTGTCAGTGAAAATTTAATCTTGGAGTAGATGTCTGGATTCAGCTAACATTTAATAATTTTTTCCAGCTGGTCCTGTAGGTATGTATACCCCAATATCTATAACATATCCAGTTATTTGCTGAATTTCTTTAAAGAAAACCACCTCTTTTTCTTATGAAAAACACACTGAGAGAAAATAAAAAATAGCTCAAAATAATAAATGCTCAAAAATAAATAGCTCAATGCTTCATCACAGAGTACACTCTTTTGGAGACTCACATCTCAGATCAGGAGAGGGAAAATGACCAGCACCGTGGAAGCTTCCTCTACGCCCCCTATGAATAACCATGCTCCTGTTCTCACCAAGATATACAGCATTCTGAATCCTAACACAATAATTTTGTCACCTTTTGTACTTTATACAAATAAAATCATTCATAAAGTACTCTTGAGTCTGTCCTTGTGTCATATTGAGAGATTTTTCCATGTTGTTGTAGACAGCTATAATTTTTCAAATTTATTGCTGCACAGTATCCTATTCTATGATCATATAACTATATTCACTTCTTCTGGTGATGTACATTTGCATTGTTCTCAGATTTTGACTATTATGAATAATTCTATTTTGAACATTCTTGAATGTGCTCCTTGGTACACATTTGCATCTATTTTTGTTTAGTCTATACATAAGAGAGAAATTGTTGGCACATGGGGTACAGGTATTTCCAACTTTAGTAGATAATATCAAATGGTTTTCAAAGTCGTTGTAAAATTCACGTATCCTCCAACAGTGTGTGAACATGCATGTGACTCCACAGCCTTACTAATCGTTATTGTTTTCCTGCCCTTTTTTGTTTTTGTTTCTTTTTTGTTTATTGTTCATTTTGGAAATTTAGTCCTTTCTGTGATTGAGTAATGATACGACATCTCCTTCTGGCTTCATTTGCATTTTCTTGGTGTTTAATGAATTTAAACATTATTTCATGAGTTTAATAACCATTTGAGAGGGAATAGATGTAGGATATGGGTCAGGAAAGGGAGTACATGGAGAGGTCCAGCCTTCCTTGATCCACGTGTTTAGTCTGTTTGCAGCAGTCTTATTAGGAAGGATCTGGGGAAAGAGATCACCCAGGCTTTGCCACCTCCCTCCTATCTTTACCAGTGTTATACCTACTCCTAAAGTCAAAGCATTTTTGATCCACCCAATGAGTCTCAAGGATTTAGTTGTCTGAGATGATCAACAATAACGGTTTTGATATATAAAACAAAAATCTTAGTTATTTTTTTATGTGGGGAAACCTGTATTTTATAGAGCAGATCTTGTCAGTTCATTATCAGGAATATCCTTTGTTGTGTTTCCAAGTGAACTACTGGACATGTTTTTAATTAGACAGGTATTTGTTCTGCCAAAGAACAAGTTGAGTTATTTCTGTGGGATGGTTCACAGAGTCATGTTGAAATGTTGTTATGGATAATTCATGACATACATTAGAATACATCTTCTAAAAAAATGCTTTTGCCTCTCTTTTTCTCTCTACCTTCTAAAAAGTCCTGGACAAAAAATGCCAAAGTTTGGTTTTTGAGAATTTTCATCACCCTCCCCCTACTAATAAATGTTTACTTTGAATATATTATAAAATAGTTAATTAGGTTTCAACTTTTTTGTTCAGAAGTTTATTTTTCCAAGATCATCCTTAGTTAAGTTGATTGGATTCAAACCTCGATGTGCATCATCTCAATGGTACATTTAGAGGTCACGAACATGGGGTGCCACTGTCCAGCTGTGTACATCATGCAGGTTTTATAAACTGCTTACATTTTTCAAATTTCTAACTTTAAAAATGGGGATAATAATATTAACCCTTCGAGTTTCTCAAGAGTTTAAATTAACTCACGTGTGACACTTTCTAAGAACACTACCTGGTATATAGCTGACATTCATGAAACGGGAAGTATTATTCTTTAAGCTGCTGCAGCTAACTAACATCATTACTAATCTCACTCTTTCACAGTATACTCTTTTTCTTATCTGGCTGTCTGGGTAACTTGACTTACAATTTCTAGGAGAATTGAACTCACATTGTCCATATGGGATTGTTAGAGAAAGCAGCAAGTAGTATCACTGAAGAAGGATGGAGGTAAGAAAGGAATTGGACCAGCAAAAACGAGGTAGACAACAAGATATATTAAGAGATAGGATTCAGGGGTGGAAGAGAGGAACAGTTGATGAGAACATAGATTCTAAGGAATTGAAGAGGGACAGAGAAAGGCATTTGACAATTACAATTCATTTATTTAGGCAATTTTGGCCTTGAAAAATAGATGTCTAGGACTAACTCTGACTAAAATAAATTCAAAACTTGATGCTAACTGGATCTACTTGCATGGATATTGCCAGAGTTCAATGCTTATACATGTGTAAGAGTTATATCACTCATTACATAATTTATTTAATCTTCACAATAACAGTTAAAGTAGGAATGGAAACTTTCTTTGAAATTAAAAAGACTATGTTATCTCAACTAACATTTTTTTTCCTTTTGGTGCCAGGTACCAGGGTATAATTTTATACACATTCATTTATTCAATCCTCACAACTTTGCCTAGGAAGAAACTGAGGGTCAAGGATAATTATTACTCTGCTCCAACCATGTAGTTATGAGGCCCTGGATCCAGTGCTCACATGCTCCACTGGGAAAGGCCACTGGTATTAACTCCTTGAGAGTCAGAGGAACCAAGATCTGAGCACATCTGCATCATGGGTACATCATTCATACTGGGTGGGCTTTCCCTTCTTCATATATGAAATGCGAGATTTAGGTCTAATGGCTTTTCAAGTGCTAAGCTTGCCCAGCTCTGTGAGGATATTAGCATCTGTGTACAATTTTTAGAAATGTGAGTGGTGGGAGAAGAAGAGAGGGAGACATTAGGGAGAGGTTCCGGGGAGACATCTTGAATGTTTAACATCTGTCATGAATTTTAAATGCATTCAGAAAGAAAGAAAGAGACGTGCCCCATCATCATTCCTAGGAATATATGTCAACAAGAATGATATTGTTTATAATTATTTACAAATGTGTGTTGGGGGGCATTTGAAGTTGTCAATAATAAATTCTATTTTTGCTTGTGAAAAAGATGAACAATGATGAAAGAAAAACAGGTAATGGAGGGATGTTTACTTTAGTTGAAACTTGTTCTAATTTTGTTAGAATAAAGAAAACACATAGGGAGTAGATTTTTTATAATAAACAATAATTTATTGTTAATAATAAATTATTAAATGTATTCCATTAATAATAATAAATGAACTTTCCTATTGATTTAGCAGAACTGAGCTTTTCAAGATAGAAAACAACATATCTTTCAAATGACTCTCTTGATTTTAATATCAATTTTCATTACATATACCTAACTGATAGCTTCTAATTTTTATTTTTATTTATTTATTTTTTTGCGGTACACGGGCCTCTCACTGTTGTGGCCTCTCCCATTGTGGAGCACAGGCTCCGGACGCGCAGGCTCAGCAGCCATGGCTCACGGGCCTAGCTGCTCCGCAGCATGTGGGGTTTTCCCGGACCAGGGCACGAACCCGTGTCCCCTGCATCAGCAGGCAGACTCTCAACCACTGCGCCACCAGGGAAACCCTTCTAATATTTTAAAATTGCCTATTAAGCATGTTTCAAAGAATCAAATGAACATAAATAACCCGACAATTAAAGTAATTGGTAATTTACAATTTCTGTTTTTATTTCATCTAGGCCTTTGGGTTTGACTGAGAAGATATAAAAAGCAGCATTTCTTTTAGATGTTAATATTATTATTTTAATCTCATAAATTCAAAGCCAATTTATTTTCATGTAAAGCTAATTTAAACTTAATTAAAACCGGACTGTGCTTTATTCTGTAGTTATTACAGATTCCACTCACTGGTACATATCCTTCGACATAGATTTTTTCTATTTTTATGCTTTAAATTTATAATGTGTTCCTAAACTTTACAATTTTTTCCTATTTGCAAATAACTTGAAGAAAACTAAAATAGCAAGAAGTCTTTTGCTTTTTTTTTTGCACGCCAATTACTTTATTACTACTAAAACAGGAATCCATATTACTTGAGAGTAGCATTAATTTTATGTGTTTCTTTCTCCTTAATGTAAATTTCATGGGCAGAAGAGTTGTTTCCAGCACTAAGGAAATATTTGTCAAATGGTGAATTCACAATCATTGATTTAAAATGAGTTGGTCTTTTTTTCTCTTAAAGTCCATAACAACTAAATTTTTTCCCTTCCCCTCTTTTTCCTTTCTCCCTCCTTCCCTCTTTCCTCCTTATATTCATGGAGGAAACTTTTTTCTCCCCCTCTGTCCTGAGTCCTGCTGGGTGGAAGCTATAAAAAGGTCAAGTAAGATATATTCCATTTGATACTCTCAGTGCAGTAAGGAGGCTTGAGGTCATTGCATTTCTAGACTTTATGTAAATGAGGTCTTTTGTCTCACCATCCACCACCCCCAGGGTTTGGGATTGGATTGAGTTTTTATAAAATTATCCCATAATCTGGAGTTTTGCTCCACAGATTTTTTTCTTTAAGTAAAGGACTTTTTCAATAAGGATACTAATTCCCCATTAGCAGAAAAATAATAAATTTGCTCTGTCACATATAATTTTATTAAACCTTTGGCACTTCTTTGTAATACAACACCTGATTTGGCAAAATGTATGACACAATTACATATTCAGTTACTTTTCAGTTTTCTTCTAGAATTTTTATGGTTTCAGACCTTACATTTAAGTCTTTAATCCATTTTGAATTTATTTTTGTGCATAGTGTGAGAAAGTAGTCCAGTTTGATTCTTTTACATGTAGCTGTCCAGTTTTCCCAACACCATTTATTGAAGAGACTCTCTTTTCCTTATTGTATATTCTGACATCTTTGTCATAGATTAATTGCCCATATAAATATGGGTTCATTTCTGGACTCTCTATTCTCTTCCACTGATCTATATGTCTGTTTTTGTGCCAGTATCATGATGTTTTGATTACTGTAGCTTTGTAGTATAGTTTGAAATCAGGGAGTGTGTTACCTCCAACTGTGTTCTTCTTTCTCAAGATTGTTTTGGCTATTTGGGGTCTTTTGTGTTCCCATACAAATTTTAGAATTATTTGTTCTAGTTCTGTGAAAAATGCCATTGGTATTTTGATAGGGATTTCATTGAATCTGTAGATTACCTTGGGTAGTGTGGTCATTTTAACAATATTAATTATTCCAATGCATGAGCACAGTATATCTTTCCATCTTTCTGTGTCATCTTCAATTTCTTTCATTGGTGTCTTATAGTTTTCCGAGTACAGGTCTTTTACCTCCTTAGTTAGATTTATTCCTAGGTAATTTATTCTTTTCAGTATGATGGCAAATGGGATAGTTTTCTTAATTTCTCTTTCTGATAGCTTACTATTAGTGTATAGAAACACAACATATTTTTGTGTATTGATTTTGTATCCTGAAAATTTACTGAATTTGTTTAGTAATTCTAATAATTTTTTGCTGGAGCCTTTAGGATTTTCTATATATAATATCATGTCATCTGCAAAAGTGACAGTTTTACTTCTTCCTTTCCAATTTAGATCTTTTATTTATTCTTCTTGCCTAATTGCTCTGGCTAGAACTTCCAATAATATGTTGAATAAAAGTGACAAGAGTGGATATCCCTTATCGGCTCGGTGCTTTGTGACTGCCTGGAGGGGTGGGATAGGAAGGGTGGGAGGGAGGGAGACGCAAGAGGGAAGAGATATGGGAACATATGTATATGTATAACTGATTCACTTTGTTATAAAGCAGAAATTAACACACCATTGTAAAGCAATTTTACCCCAATAAAGATGTTAAATATATATATATAAAAAATAAAAAAATAAAAATAAAATAAAATATGAATACAAAAAAAAAAAAAAAAGAGTGGATATCCCTGTCTTGCTCCTGATCTTAGAGAAAAAGCTTTCAGCTTTTCACAATTGAGTATGAGATTAGCTTTGGGGTTGTCATATATGGCCTTTTTTATGTTGAGATATATTTATTTTATTTTTTTGGGGGCTTTGTTGAGAAGTTTTATCATAAATGGATGTCCAATTTTGTCAAATGATTTTTCTACATCTATTGAGATGATTATATACTTTTTATCCTCGATTTTGTTAATATGGTATGTCACATTGACTGATTTGTGGGTGTTGAACCATCCTTGCATCCTTGGAATAAAATTCCACTTGATCACGGTGTAAGATCATCTTAATGTATTGTTAAATTTGGTTTGCTTATATTTTGTTGAGGATTTTTGTATTTATGTTCATCCGGGGTATTGGCCTGTAATTTTCTTCCTTTGTAGTGTCTTTGTCTGGTTTTGGTATTAGGGTAATCTTGGCTTTGTGAAATGAGTTTGGAAGGGTTCCCTCCTCTTCAAATTTTTGTAGGATTTTGAGAAGGATAGGTACTAATTTTTCTTTCAATGTTTGGTAGAATTTACCAATGAAGTCTGGTCCTAGAATTTGCTGTGTTGAGAGGTTTTGATTACTGATTCTAGTAATGTCTATTCAGATTTTCTATTTCATCATGATTCAGTCTTGTAAGGTTGTATGTCTGGGAATTTATCCATTTCTTCTAGATTGTCCAACTTGTTGGCACATAATTGTTGGCAGTAATATCTTACGATTCTTTGTGTTTCTGTGATATTAGTTTAATATCTCCTCTTTCATTTCTAATTTATTTGATTTTATCTTTTTTTCTTGGTGAGTCTAGCTAAAATTTTCTCAATTTTAAAAATCTTTTCAGAGAATCAGCTCTTAGTTTATTTTTATCTTTTCTATTGTCTTTTTAGTATCTATTTCATTAATTTCTTCTGTAATATTAGTTATTTCCTTCCTTCTACTAATTTTTGGCTTTGCTCTTTTCCTAGTTCCTTAAGGTGTGAAGTTAGGTCATTTATTTGAGACTCTTTTTGTTTCTTGAGGTAGGCATTTATTGCTATGAACTTCATTCTTAGAACTGCTTTTGCTGCATCCCATAAATTTTGTGGGCTGGAGGGTAGTGGGGTGTGGGTAGGGGTAGGGTTGAGGAGGGGAGCAGCTGCCTGGCCAGGAGCAGCTGCTCCTGGGGCTGCTGCCCTGAGTATGGCACTGACCACAGAGCACAGGGTGCAGGAGGGAAAGGGGGCAGCGTGGGTAGGCAGGGCAAGGAGGGAGCTGTGGGGAGGTTGTGGAGGGACTCATCGAATTGTCTGCCTCCTGCCCCACCCACCACCCGGCACTAGGAGCAGCCCCCGGTGGCAGTGTGACAGCCATGTCTGCAGCCATGAGGTAGGGGTTCTACCAATTCCTTCATCAGAAGAACGGCAGTGACTGACCTCTTGGCCAAGCTCAAAGCCAACACCAGCGTGAACTGGAGCTACATGGCACTCAGTGTCATTGGGCTGGTGGCTTTGTACCTAATGTTTGGTTATGGAGCCTCTCTCCTCTGCAACCTGATAGGATTTGGTTACCCAGCCTATGTCTCAATTAAAGCCATAGAGAGCCCCAACATAGAAGATGATACCCAGTGGCTGACCTACTGGGAAGTGTTTGGTGTGTTCAGCATTGCCGATTCTTCTCTGACCTCTTCCTGTTATGGTTCCCCTTCTACTACTTGTTGAAGTGCAGCTTCCTCTTGTGGTGCATGGCTCCCAGCCCTGCCAATAGAGTGGACTTGCTCTACAAGTGCATCATCTGTCTTTTCTTCCTGAAGCACAAGTCCCAGGTAGACAAGGCAGTGAACGACTTGAAGGACAAAGCCAAAGAGACAGCAGATGCCATCTCTAAAGAAACCAAGAAAGCTGCCGT
Organism: Delphinapterus leucas; assembly: GCF_059928025.1. Classification (NCBI taxonomy): domain Eukaryota; kingdom Metazoa; phylum Chordata; class Mammalia; order Artiodactyla; family Monodontidae; genus Delphinapterus; species Delphinapterus leucas. The sequence continues at coordinate 26,529,138 of NC_143134.1, forward strand.
GAATTTACTGCATGAGAAAAAGAAAAGCACCTAAACCACTGACTGGATGAAACATTTCTGCCCTCTCTGTACTTTCCTATTAGAGCTTGGTGTTATATTAGGAACTGTGGTATAATCATTTTAATAATGTTGCCTTAGAAGCATTTTTGATATATTAAAAAAATGAATGTGTTGTAAGTTTTTTTGCTTACTTTTACTGTCTATATACCTAGGGAGCATTTAAATTTAAATTTAATGCAATGGGCAGTGACCAAGTTTTTAGAAAACATATTTTGCCTCTGGGTAGGAAAAGACCTATCATACCATCCTGTAGGAAATATAAACTTAAAATAAAATTATATATCTCCCCCCAAAAAAATTTTGTGGGCAGTTCTAAGGTAAGATGGTAGAGTGAATGTCTTTTATGTATCCTGTGGATGGATAAGCAGAGTAAGGACCAAGAACAGATCTACATGTATGTGTAAATTCTAACTGCCTTTCAAGACCTGAGAAGCACTTCATTTGCTGTATTAAGTAGCTTTATCTCATTTAATATATGTGTTATTCAGCTCAGATTAAGAATCAGAGTATGCTTCAAGCCTTTGCAATATTTTTAGAGATTAAAACTCCAAGGGAAAAAATATTTTTAAGTGCCAACCATATACTACTTCAATCACATTGTTCTGGGCTCTTAACCTATCCACAAGGCAAGAAAATAAAAATTTCAGAAACAATAAAGGATAAAAAATTAGTAAAATTGTCATTACTCACAGGTGATATGATAGATTCCATAGAAAAAGCCTAAGAAATTTACAAAATTTTAAAGCCAAGATATTCATTTAACAAAATTTCAGATTACAGTGTCAATGTACAAAGTCCATTTTATTTCCGAATACTAAGAATAAATAACTGAAGTAGGAAAATGAAAAAAAAGTCCAATATCCTTACAAACCAAATCAAACAAACTAAGAAAAAAGCTCTAAGAAATAAAATGAAGAATGGGAAAAACTTAGACAATAATTACTGGAATATATTGCAGAGAGACATTAAAGAAGACATTAAAAAATAAACAGATAAATAACAAAGCAAGCATATCATGATCATAGGTTGGATAACTTGAAATTGTTAGGAAATGAATTCTCAAAAAACTTATCTACTAAATCAATGCAATCTCTATCTAAATCCCAGTTGAATACTTTGTACAAATTAACAAGCTGATTATAAAATGTTTGTGGAAATTCAAAAGCCCTAAAATAACTAAAACAATTTTGGAAAATAACAAACTACCTGATTTTGTGACATCCTCTCGGGCTATAATATTCAAGACAATGTAATACTGACTTAAGGATAAAGAAATAGAAGAGGAGTGTCCAGATAGACTCACATGTATATGGTCAATTGACTTTAAAGGCACTAAGGTCATTTGAAAAGGAAAATATAGTCTTTTTAAAAACTAAAGCTGATATAACTGGTTAACCACTTGGAGAAAAAATGAAGTTGGTCTCTAACTCAGACATACACAAAAATTAAGCAGAAAAGTATACATTATAGGCATAAATGTAAAAGACAAAATTTCTAGAGGAAATTATGAGAGAATAGCTTTGAAATCTAGATGTAGGCAAGGATTTCTTAGAACTCAAAAGCACCAATAATTTTAAAAATTTATAAATATGACTTTGTCAAAATTTAAAAACTTGCTTTTTCAAAGACAAAGAAATAAGAAGTAAGGCACATGCTTGTAGAAAATATCAATATTTGCAACACATACATCTATTAAGGAAATTTATACAGAATATATTCTATAAAGAACTCAATAATAAAAACCCAGTTTAAAAAACCAAATGAAAAAGGGGAAAAGATTTGATCAGTTAAAGATGTGACATTCAAATGACCAAAAATCACATGAAAGAATGTTGAACATCATTTGTCATGAGGGAAATACAAGTTAAAATCACAATAAAATACCATTCTACATCCAACAGAGTGGCTAAAATAAAGACCGACAATACCAAATGTTGGTTAAGATTGGGAGCCATTGGAACTCCTGTAAATTACTGTTAAGAATCTAAAATGGTGCAGTCATTTTGGACAACAGTTTGGCAATGTTTTATAAAGTTAGTCATAAACTTACCAAACAACCCAGCAATGTTACTCCTAGTTTTTAACCCAAGAGAAATAAAAATATGTCTACTCAAAGAGTTGTACAAAAATGTTCACAGTAGCTTTAATTATAACAATTTTTAAAAATGGAAAGAACTCAAATATCTATCATTAGAAGAATGGGTAAACACATTGTAGTACAGTGGCACATGACTTGACAATAAGAATTAACAAAGTACTGACGCAAGCAACAAGATGAATGAATCTTGTTCATAATTTTGTTCAAAATTCATAATTTTCACTCAGAATTATGTTTTTGAGTGAAAGAATCCAGACACAAAAGAATATGTACTATATAATTTCATTTATCTGAAGTTTTAGAAGAGTCAGAACTAAGCTATGATAGTAAAAATCAGATCAGTGGCTGCTGGGATTGAGGGTGCAAGATATAGCCTGGAAAGAGGCATGGGGAATTTTTGGGGTGATGAAAACGTTCCACATCTTGATTGGGGTGATAGTTATATGGGTATACACATATATTTGCCAGAATACATTAATTACTGTATAGTAAAAATCTTTTGATTTTATTCTTTGTGAATTATGTACCAGTAAATTTAATAAAAATAAGTTATGTAGAAAATAGAAGAAGAGGGAACATGCCACCATTGTGAGGTTATTGTAGCTGATCAATTTTGACATTTTTCTGTTTAAATCTATATGATGAATATGTACTATTTTCTGACTTTTAAAGAAAGTGTTAAAAATTGTAAAATTTTCAGTGGTTCCCAGATACATTTCTGGATGTTCCCAGATTATATAGTCAAGTTTTTCAGCCACTGAGTACTAAGCACTCCACATCTTCTTTCTCTAGTCAGACATGTGGATGGATAGTCATGTATATTTTCATCCATTATTTGGAGGAAAAAAGATAAGTGGCCAGGGCAGGGAATTATTGTTTCCTCTACATTTCTTTGTGTTCTTCTTTATGTTTCTAAAGCCAATAAACAATAACAACACCCAAACCTTAAAGATATTTATATCAACTCTCTGGCATAAATATAAGAAATAAGCTTGTTTACTGTTGCCAAAATTTCAATCTTTCTGTTACAATGATTTCCTAAGATACTTGCACTATTTTTAATACACCAGCGTTTTAACGTTCACCCAAAATTCTTCCTGTCTTTCTCAGGTCTGTAGCTTTATTTACATTGGGAAAAGGGATACTCCTACAAAGAAAAGGATTATTTCCATGAAAATTTAAGATGTTATCTTTACATATAGGAGGAAAAATATTTCAGATATGCTTTTGACTCACTGACTGAAGTTCCACGTGAATTGTTCCTTCATTAACTTTGCTGAGATGACAACATTAACAACAAAAGACTTTGGGTTCTGAGCTTATTTACTCTGAAGATAAATTCGTGGCTTATCATTGATTTTTTTGAATGAGGTTAAGTAAAATTTAGATCAATGAAAATTAAAATACGTAACTTTAGAATTACCAAATAACAGCTCTTCAAAACATGAGTATGTAAAGCTGTGAATAAAAGTCAACTCTGTGTTGATCTATAAGCATAATGTGAGGCCTTGTAAGGCTTGGGAAAGGATTTGAAATGAAATATTAAGCTTAAACTGCCTAATTTAATTTTTATTCAAGAATTGTTCCTAGAAGCATCTGTGTTTTGGAGTTTTCAGACTATATAAATAGACTTCTTTTGTACTTAACTCTAGATAAGCATCTTTAGTGCCCTGGAATACATATTTGTTACAAGGCTATTTCTTTCTGCTTTGGGTTCTGTATTTCTAGTTGGGCAGCTTTGCCTAGAGGAATTGCATTAACATGGATATGGCTGGTGATGTAAGAGAAAAGATTTAGATTTGATTGAAAAATGGACTCTGCATGATAGATTTTCTGGTTTGATAAGAAAAGCAGCAGGCCTATATCACTGTAATAACAAACTTAGTGCTTTGAAGTAAGACGCACACCATGCCTAATTTACCAGTTCTGTGATAAAAAATGCATTCTATTTAATCAGATTTTGCAATATTCTCAACTTATAACTACTTTTAGTATTTGGCACATATAGTACATACAATTTCTTTCTTCCCTTACGGCCCTTTTTTCTCCCTTTCCTTTCCTTTTATTTTTCTTTCCCTTTCTTTTCTTTTCATTCCTTTTTTCTTTTTTTTTCCATTTAGCAAAGCTTTCTCTTTTGAAAGATACGTTTCCTTTTTCATAATTTCTGATAAATAAATGTACTGCTAAATTCTTTTATGCATAGCTATGCATTCTCTAACTCAGAGCTAATTAGTTCTTTCTAGCCAGTGAAACCACAGGAAATTATACTATGAGTGCATCCCTTAGTTGTGTTACACTCTGTGTTTCACTAGACCCCTTCTGATTGGCATTCCAGTCTCATAGATCCTTCTTTTAGCTCTTCAGTCAAATCATTTATACACATTCAAATTTCTGTCTTATCTCATGGAGCAGTGCAATAATATAAGTGGAACTATTTTAAAGTCATAAATTTTGAGAAACAATTACATAAACCAGCATTTTAAATTCTCTATTTAACTTCAATTATGATGAAAATTTTAATTCCTACCTAAATGCCTTTGTGTTGCTTACTTATCTGTTCTGAATGTAAATTACAATCTTATGCAACATAATTGAACAAACTGAATTATAAAATGAGATATAGCTTATAAACAATGTGTTTCATAATAGTGATAAAAGAATTAGGGCCTCTAAATTAATAAATGACATGTCACAGTAATTCAGAAATACTATCAAATACGTAATAATCTGGTAAAAGCACATAATACAATTGTTTGCAGGAGCATATTTTTTTAGCTTTTTAATTTATATTGGAGTATAGCTGATTAACAATGTTGTGATAGTTTCAGGTGTAGAGCAAAGTGATTCAGTTATACATATATGTGTATCTATTCTTTTTCAAATTGTTTTCCCATTTAGGTTGTTTCATAATGTTGAGCAGGGTTCCCTGTGCTATGCAGTAGGTCCTTGTTGGTTATCCATTTTAAATGGACACAGGGGCATTTTCTTGGGCAGAAAAAAATGTGGTGCAAATTTTAGATATTACAAGAAAATTTAAAGGCTAGTGGTGTGGTAATTAGAATAATGGTCCCTGGAGACATCTACACCCTAATTCCCAGAATTTATGACTAAGTTAAGTTACACAGAAAGAGGGAATTAAGGTAGCAGATGGAATTAAGGTTGCTAATTCACTGACCTTAAGACAGAGGGATGATCCTGGATTTTCTGGGTGGGCTCAATATAATCACAAGAGTCTTTGATATGGATGAGGGAGGCTGAAGAAGAGGTAGGAGTAATGGAATTAGAGGACTAGACCCCCTGCAGCTGGCTTTGAAGATAGAGGAAGGGGACCAGGAGACAAGGGATGCAGGTGACCTCTAGAAGATGAATAAGGCAAGGAAAGGAATTGTTCCCTTGAGACTCCAAAAGGGAACGCAGCCCTGCTGACACTTTGATTTTAGCCCAGAAAGACCCATATTGGATTTTTGATATAAAGAGCTGCAAGGTAATAAATTGGTGCTGATTTAAGCCACTACATTTGCGGTAATTTGTTACAGTAGCAATAGAAAACTAATACAAGCAGAATGAATAAATACATTTTAAGTACTAGTATGAAATAACATTTATTCAACAGCTAAAATTTGTGTTATGAAAAGTTTCATAAAATTTGTTAGTGTTCTACAGGTACTTAATCTAAATAAAATTTAAAATCTAAATTTGATAAGTTACTCTGCATATAAGAAAGCTGTTTAAAGGTTTAAAGGCAATCATTAGACAAGCAGGTAACTTGTTCTAAAATAATTTATTTTAAAGATGGCTTTCTTCTTCAGCATTCAATTGCCAAAAGATTTCAATCACATTCTGTATGAGATATTGAAAATCTGAGCATAAAACTATGACAGCATTAGAAAAGTTTGACAAGGTATGGGCAAGAGTGACTTAGTTAGTCAAACTGTAGCCATGTGAAAAATTAATGAAATTATTCAGACCAAATTCCTCTTAGCTAGTCATGTGACAAGTAAAAGCAAAGAAGATTATATTTTAGAAGTGGCTTTAACATTCAAGTCTAGATGGTTTCAGGGGATCTATCTCATCATGCAATTTTGTTTCATCAAATTCTAGCCGCTCCTTGAAAATCATCTTTGTGTAGAAAAAATGTATTATATTATATATCTGAACTATTGTTTTACTCCAATGTACTGCTAGTAGGATGGTTGTTGAGGATCTATGCATTGTCAGGAGGTATGCCATGACATCTAGAATTATCGGTAATATGTATAGAAAATAGACTGCCCTTAGGCTGTAACACAAACATAATTGTGTTGCATAATAACACACACACACACACATATATATATAAAATATCCCATACCACAATGATCCAGTTGATAACCCAAGTTGCCATCTCAAATTCTCCCAGTAATAACTTTATTCTCAACCACTAACCTTTGTGTGATTCTGCACCTGTTCTCTCTCCGCCCCTCACTCTCAATTTGTAACCCGACCCATTTCCAATCTCAGACCATTAATCTGCAAGATGACCTTTGGTTACTTTGAAAAGCAAATTAATGGACTGATTCATTCTTGCTCTTAGCAAACCTTCATCTATTTCTCTGCCTTCTCCTAATCCTGCACATAAAAGCCCAGTGCTGCCTGGAACACTTGGATCCTCCCTTGGAGGTAAAAGAGGGCAGAAACCTCAAGGAGACTGCAGAGGAGTATTTAAAGTTTGAACCTTTCCCTTTTCCCCAGTTGTATACATATGCCTGTTTTTGCTGGGCCTGCTTTAAGTCATAAAATGTAAAAAAAAAAAAAAAAAAAAAATACTCCAAAGACTTTGTTACAATTTCATTGGAAAATGGGAAGCAACACATCTTGTAATATAAACTGGAACAAAAAGCAAAGTTGAACCAGGATATTTTATGTGTCCAACCTGGAAAAAATTAAATGTGACCTGTTTTTGTTTGGTTATTGTTGAGGGAGAGAGGTGCTGTTTGCTTGATTATTTTTTTGTTTGTGACAAAGTCCAATTGGATAACATCAGAACTTAACAAACCTTGTGTCTGTCAAAAATAAAAGTCATTTTATCTTGTGGCCACCATGAGAAAGTTTATGATTGGAACATCTTTGATAAAGCTGTTTACTTGGAAAATGGCATCTCGGGCTTAGGAATTGTGGTAGAGGAACAGAATTACTGCTGTCAATTATATTCCATGTTTCCGAGTCACATATATTTCCTGTAACATTTTGAAGAAAGTTTCTGAAGAATTGGCAGCTAAGCTATCTCTGCTCCTCGTGCAACTGGATCTAACTCTGTTGCCTATGACTACAGTTAGAGTTAGTTCACTAAATGAGATTACCTAATGCTGGAGCCAGTTTTGGTAACAGTGAAAACTTAGATAGCTTTCATGAAAGGTGAAAATTGATTTACTGAGAAAAATGGTACCCTGGTCACATGTGGATAATCTCAGATGCTTAACAACAAATAAATAAAAGCATCTGTGATGTTTTTCCTGCTCTGGTGAATGAGGTTAAATGCTCCTATCATGGGTGGCCATTGTCCTTCATCTCTGCCTCAGTGTTACCCTGAACTCTGCAAGCAGGCTGGAAAGTGGTGTGTCTGTCTCAGCACAGTGGATGGGGACTCTTCCCTTGAATCACTGCTGTTGCCTGAGGATTTTTAAGAAAGAAATGGGGGTCCATCCATGTTGCTGCAAATGACATTACTTACAAAACAGAAACAGACTCACAGATGTTGAAAACAAACTTACGGTTACCAAAGGGGAGATGTTGGGGGGAGGGATAAATCAGGAGCTTGGGATTAACATACACACACTACTATATTTAAGGTAGATAACCAACAAGGACCTACTGTATAGCACAGGGAGCTCTACTCTATATTCTGTGATCACCTATACGATAAAAGAATCTGAAAAATAATGAATATATGTATATGTATAACTGAATCACTTTGCTGTACACCTGAAATAACACAACATTGTAAATCAACTACACTCCAATAAAATTAAAAAAAGAAATGGGGTTCCCTTGTGAATTTGTTCCTGTTTCATAGGAAGCCAGCTCAAATGCCAGATATCAAAATTTGAAAGGCTTGACTGAACTCCAGATAAAAAGCACTAAATAATTTTAAGAAGAGAGGGCTACATTCAGAGCAATTTTCGGGGAGTAATTCTCATACTAAGCTTACTGGTGGGTGATTTTTGGCCTAGGAATTGGAGAGATATTTCTGCTACAGACAGAAGTGGACAGTGGCATACAACTGTGACATATTAAGGTATTTTAGTCTTCAGAAGTAAAAAGTCACAATTTATTTTAAAATATTTACTACCTACCAATATGATCCATACACTTTTCTAGGCAAAAGGGATATAGCAATGAAGAAAACATACAAAGACTCTGTCTTCATGGCCTTACTTTTTAGAGACTGGAGAACAAAATAAATAACATATTATTTCTAGGATCATAGAGTGTTAAGCAAATTAGAAAATATACAGCTAGTTATAAGCCTAGTAAGGAGTAGTATGGATGCTATTTTTGGATAGAGAGGTAAAAATTCTAGCTGAGGAGGGTTTCTTTGAGGAAAAATCATGGGGAGGGTACCTGGGGAACACATTACAGAGGAAGAGCAGAGAGCTTTGTGTAAGAGGATCACTCCCCGTGTTGTACAATTCCATAATCCCACGCTGCATTGAAGCCAAACAGCAACACATTTCACAGTGAAATTTTCCTGTGGGATTAAAAAAAATCATTGTGTCTTATCATTTGAACTAGATGTATTAAATATCTCTTTCTTTAAAAAAAATGGCAAACAACCATTTTGTGATTATTCTTATTTTAAATAATAAACTAAACGAGAGTACAATCATTCATCTTCCTGCCATAGGGACTTAACCACTGTTGATATTTTGACATATTTTCATATGAATTTCATATGAAAATACACATGTACTTGTAAAATCACATAAGTAACATATTAAAGTGTCATATTAAAAATTAATATATTGCAAATAAACCCATAGCTCTTTTGTCCACCGTGATTCCAACTTCTTCCCTCCCAGAGGCAAATCATCATTATGAAGTTGGTGTCTGTGCATCCAGCCTTTTTCCAAAATATACATGCATGTACACACACATGCACACAGCAGTATCATTTTATGTGTGTTTTGCATAAGTGGTAATGCACTATTTACCTCATTCTACAGCTTTCTTCTTTTTTTTTTGCTGTACGCGGGCCTCTCACTGTTGTGGCCTCTCCCGTTGCGGAGCACAGGCTCCGGACGCGCAGGCTCAGCGGCCATGGCTCACGGGCCCAGCTGCTCCGCGGCATGTGGGATCCTCCCGGACCGGGTCACGAACCCGTGTTTCCTGCATCGGCAGGTGGACTCTCAACCACTGCGTCACCAGGGAAGCTCCTACAGCTTTCTTCTTATAAACAATATCTCATCATGCTCTATCAATGTTGATCTAAAGATGTACTTCATTCCTTTAGCTGTTGTGTAGTATTCCAGTTTCAAATGTTTATATATGTGTTCAAGTGTGCACATGTGAGTATTTACCCGTGTATGTAAATGCATGTGTTTGTGCATGAGTGTACTATTTTATTTAGTAGCCCTGTCTCAATAAATGAGGTATAACATGAAATGTTTTTAATTTTCCTACAGTCTTCAAATACATTAGTTGAATTTCTTTTTCTCATCACTTAAAATTTCCCATGCATCCCGTAATTTACTGGCCAGTTTTACATATTAAAGTTCAGTTTGAAAGCTTAATATAACATGAAATTTCATTCTCACCCCTTTCCCATTCTCAACACAAGCTTGATCTGAGACCCTGACTACCCAAAATGGGAAATGGGAAGCTACCCTCTTCTATCTCAGGCCCTGGTTTCTTCCTCTTTGATGGCCCCTCAGTTCCTGCCAGGAGCACAGAACCCCACACACTTCTTGTGGCTGTGATCTCTTCACATGTTATATAGAATTAGAATAAGAGAAATATTAAAGATATCTGATTCTTCAAGTTCAGTTTTCAAAAAAGTGACACTTTACATTAGTATTTCTCTTGATAACAAAGAGCTTTTTAGAAATATATATATTAAAATTATCTTTTAGTCATATTTCTCTCACTTATTGCTTTAGTGTCAATAATCAGGTTTTCCAAGGTAAGTATCTGAGAGATAAATTTTCATTGTAAATATAAAAAAAGAAGACTGTATTACCATTGCATTACCATTTTGATCCTATCAGTCTCATTTACTCTGGCTTCACTTCTGTTTATCTTGCTGAGTTCAGCCCACCAACAACCATCCTGCAAAGAATGGGTAAAATAGTTCAACATTTTCCAGGAGAATCTTGAAAATATTATTTTGTTATCTTTCTGGAAATAATCTACTCTATTCCTGGGCATTCATAGAAGTAGTATAATTTAAGAAACACAGAAATTGCAAAGCTATTAACAAAGTCTTTTTAAACTACACCTGTGGTGTTATGCAAAATTTCCACAATTTTTTTAAAATTAAGTGCCTAAAAGTTATTGTTAAAAAGATCAGTTACTATCTGAGAGGAGTAGCACATTAAGCTGTTACCTGCCATGAACTCCTTATTGCAGTTCAATGCGTGGCCTTATCTAGTCAGTTAACCTATAGTGAACAGAGAAGAAGGGGAAGAAGACCAAGGAAGGGCACTGTGGGCAGTGTATGTGGCAGCATAAAAGGTGAAGACATCAGTCTAGGGTGCAACTGAACCCAACGTATTGAAAGGAAGATGGCGTGGGGAGAAAATAACACACACCATTTTATGTGGAGACATCCTGATGTCCACTATAAAAAAACACACACCATCACACAGCATATCAAGCAGCTGTGAATGTGTCTGCTTGCAGGTGAGTTTATGTGTGTCTACACACATGCACAATCAGTAGATATATACATATGCGTGTAAGTAATTGGGATGAATCTAGAGTTTGTGCTTAACTCAGAAATGTACCAGTGGACATCATCAACATGTGTAAAGCACATTAAAGAAAACAAGAATTTCATCAAAACAACCTCATTAAAAGTCAGTGAGATGGGAGTTTGGGATTGACTTGTGCACACGCTATGTTTAAACTGGATAACCAGACCACCTACAGGGGTGGGATAGGGAGGGTGGGAGGGAGGGAGATGCAAGAGGGAAGAGATGGGGATATATATCATGTATAACTGATTCACTTTGTTATAAAGCAGAAACTAACACCATCGTAAAGCAATTATACTCCAATAAAGATGTTAAAAATAATAATAAATAAATAAATAAATAAAATAGATAACCAACAACCTATACCACAGGGAACTCTGCTCAATACTCTGTAATAACCTAAATGGGAAAATAACTTGAAAAAGAATAGATACATTTAAATGTATAACTGAATCATGCTGCTGTATATCTGAACCTAACATAACATTGTTAATCAACTATACTCCAATATAAAATAAAATTTTTTAAAAGATCAGTGAGACACATCAAGCTGCAATTAAAGAAAATGGAATTCTGCTTTCTTCAGCCCTGGTTGAGGCCATCTGACTGTGACGTTATGTGCGATAACTGTGCTTTAGGAAGGATATAAAATAATGTCTGTGGAGAGGACACTCAAAACAATGTGGAAGCAGATACCAGTGATGTCCACACCCACCTGTAGCCACTAGCTGCAACATGTTCTGGAAAACACGACACCTTTCCAACTACAGGGCTTGTCTCAAGGGCAGAGCTTCCTCCAGCCTTGGCTCCTGTGCGGTGAATCCTGCAGTAGAACATGGTCAACACCTTGGGTAATGCAGCAGATGGGTCAGGAAGTTAGTGTATCAAAGCCCCCGCTTCCCCACACTCTGTCCGACAAATCTAAAGTATGCTAAGCATGGTATTTCAGAAGGTCCCAGAGACAGGTGTCAGTGTTGGTTGTCCACAGTGGTACCTGCCTCACTGACACACTTACCATTAGCTTATGTCCTGTCCTGTGTCTGTTCCCCACTCCCTCACTTGGGTTTCCAGGAGTCATCACTTGAGTAAACTACAGACATCCAATCCCTTGCCTAGGGTTTCTTTTAGGTGAAACCTAAACTAAGACAATTGTGAAGTGGGTTATGGTTTTAAAAACTGAAAATTGAAATAGAAAAATTAGCAACATGACACAACTGAACCTACCTATGAAACAGAAACAGACTCACAGACATAGAGAGCAGACTTGTGGTTGCCAAGGTGGAGATGGGGTTGGGAGAGGGATGGATTGGGAGTTAGGGATTAGCAGATGCAAACCATTATACAAAGAATGGATAAACAACAAGGTCTTACTGTATAGCACAGGGAAATATATTCAATATCCTGTGATAAACCATAATGGAAAAGAATATGAAAAAGAATGTATATATGTATAACTGAGTCACTTTGCTGTACAGCAGAAATTAACATAACACTGTAAATCAACTATAGTTCATCAAAAAAAAAAAGAAAAATTAGCAAAAATAATGTCATCTTCACATATTTGAAGTTTCACGAAGGAAAAAGGGCTAGATTTTATTTCTATGATCCTTTCAAGGAAAGACAATAACGAAGATGTGTGTGTGTGTATGTGTGTGCATGTTTGTACTTCAGAATGGTGAACATTTGTTGAAGAAAGGAACAAATGTTAATAATCAAATGTATTGCACTGTCTTGCTAGAAGATGAGTTGCACTCTCCAAGGCTGGTTTATGCCAACTTGGACCAGAAATCCAAAAAAGCAACTGTTAAAATAGAAAATTATTCTTAAAGAATTCATTATAAGAAAGAAACAAATCAGTTATTATCATTTTTACCTTCTTCAATAAAGCAAGCTATGAACAGCCATATCAGTTGATGCTGACGCAGACTTTTTTTAAAAATTAGAGCATTTCTTACAGATAAAATTTTAGGGAGCTGTTTCTCTTTCAGGTAAAAAACTGAAACGAGTTTTTATCAGAAACAAGTGAAAAAGAAGCCTGTTATTCATAGTATCTCCATCTAAAATAGAGAAGCTGTTGTTGAATTTGAGTCATACATATTGGCATGTGTGACTTTTGGGGGGAAATGTCAGGTGAGCACAAATTTTTTATTAAAATAGTCATATAGTATTCAAATAGGAAATAATATTTGATATATATGTATTATTTTATAGACTTTCCCACGTACTTTAAAATACTCTCATTCAGAAAAAAAAACCCAAGTCATCAGGGAGCATTTAAAATTGCTTGAATGCTATTGTAGTTTGAAAGATAATTAAGAGTACTGTAAAAATGAATTTATCTTGATGTGTAATTAGATTAATACATACTCGTGATGCTCTTAGGTTTCAAGAACTTAGCTTTCATGAGGTTTTTAAAATTGTTTTTGTTCTTTTGGTATCAGATAAACATTTTAAATCATGTTTAATTTTCCCATATAAACATTCTCATTTGGTCAAAACTGAGGAACTCATTAATAAATACACTATTTAATGTCCCTCTGTGGGCTATAAAATGTATACTCAGCTGGTTACAAAGCCCACAAACAAAACATATTTTTGTGTTATTTTTTTTGGCCAATAGCAATCATCTTTTGGTAGGAAGCATGGTGATTTATGGGATTTTTAATAACAACCTGGTGATTTACGGGATTTTTAATAACAGCCTATTGAGATACAATTCATGTACTGTAAAATTTACCTCATTAAAGTGTACAGTTCAGTGGTTTATAGTATTGCCCAAAGTTGGGCAATCATTACACCAATTTTAGAACATTTATATATTTTTTAAAAGAAACGCCATACTCATTAACAGTCACTCCCGTTTTCCCCCAACCTCCAGCCCCAGCCCTAGGCAAACATTAATCCACTTTCTGGGTCTATAGAGTTCCCTATTCTGCACATTTTGTATAAAAGGAACCATAAAATATATGCAATATGTGGTCTTTTGTGACTGGCTTCATTTATTTAGAATAATGTTTTTTTTTACAGGCGAATATGTTTTAGCTTTAATCAGTACTTCATTTCTTTTTATTGCTGAATAATATATGGTTGTATGGATATATTACATTTTGGTTATCCATTCATCATTTGATGGACTTTTGGGTTATTTCTAAAATAGGTTTGGTTTTCTCTTGTGTCACAACTCTGCTTGTTATATGTTGAAGATATGATAAAGATCTGTTGAAGACACATTTAAGTCCTAACTCCTAGTACTTTAGAATGTTACTTTATTTGAATATGGAGTCATTGAAGTTGTAATTAGTTAAGTGAGGTCATACTGGAATAGAAAGTCCCTGAATCCAGTAAGACTTGTGTCCTTATGAGAGATACATGAAAAGAAGACAGCCAGGTGATGATGAAGGCAGAGATTGGAGTAATGCATCTACAATCCAAGGAAAGACAAGGATTGCTGACAGACACCAGAAGCTAGAAGTAGTGTGGAAGAATTCCCTGCTACAGATTTTAGATGGATCATGGTTCTGTAACGCTTTTATTCCATGCTTCTAGCCTCCAACCTGTTTGAGACTAACTTTCTGGGTTTTTTTAATTGAAGTATAGTTGATTTACAATATTGTGTTAATTTTAGGTGTACAGCATAGTGATTCAGTATTTTTGCACATTATATTCCATTATAGATTATTACAAGATATTGGGTGGAATGCCCCATGCCATACGGTAAATCCTTGTTACTTATCTATTTTATGTATAGTAGTTTGTATCTGTTAATCCCAGACCCCTAATTTGTCCTGACACCCCTCCCTCTCCCCTTTGGTAACCACAAGTTTGTTTTCTATGTCTCTGAGAGTCTGTTTCTGTTTCATATATACATTCTTTTGTATTATTTTTAAAATTCCATATATAAGTGATATCATATGGTATTTGTCTTTCTCTGACTTATTTCACTAAGCATAATATTCTCTAAATTTCTGGTGTTTTAAGACACCCAGTTTGTGGTAATTTGTTACAGCAGCCCTAGGAAACTAATACACCTGTATGCTACAATTTATCATTCTCTTGCTGCTTTAAAAATTTCTCTTTGTTTTTGGCTTTCAGCATGAAAAATATAATGTGTCTGTGTGTGGGTATCTTTATATTTATTCTACTTGGAGTTTGTTTTCTTGGATGTGTAGGTTAGTGGTTTTCATCTAATTTGGGAAGTTTCAGCATTATTTCTTTGAATATGTTTTTCTGCTCCTTTTTTTTTTTTTTTTTTAGTAGAAGCATTATATAATGTTTATTTATATATGTCCACAGATGTTTGTACAACATACAGTGACTACTTCTAAAGCTCAGAGCATTTTTTTTCCATGGTGGGACAGTCGCTGTGCAGGTACCCCAGCCCTCCCTTTGCTCCTTTCTTTTTCTCTTCTTCTGATACTTCCATTACACATATGTCAATGATGTCTTATATTTCTATGAGGCTCTGCTCATTCTTCTTCATTGTTTTTTCTCTGTGTTTTTCAGATTCCATAATCTCCCTTGATCTATCCTCAAGTTTACTCATTCTTTCTTCTGCCAGTTCAGAGCTACTTTTCAGCTCCTCTAATAAAAATTTTACTTTGTTTATTGAATCTCTGGAATTTCCATTTGGTCTCTTCTGTAAATTCTAACTCTCTATTGATATTCTTTGTATGATGAGACATTGTCATTATATATTCCTTTACTTCTTTATGCATGGGATTCTTTAATTCTTTGATTACATTTATAATGACTGCTTTGAAGGGTTTTTCTTCTAAATCCAGTACCTTTGCCTTCTCACAGTTTCTGTTGGCGCATTGTTTCCTGTGTAGCAATCACATGTTTCTGTTTCTTTGTATATCTTTCCTCTGCTTCTCCAAGCATGGAAGCTCAGCCATATGTGCATATGTGCACCTGGGACAAAGGTGATTCTCAGTCTAACATGCCTGGGACAGACAGCTCTATGCATAGGGGCTGGGTGAAGGAAGGGAGGCCCCAACTTCTCAGTCACACTTGTCAGAAATTTAGCCTCTACAACTCAGAGGTGGAAATAATGAAAAATATTTGTAACTTGCCCCTCCTGGTTGGATTCCATATTCCTTGACTGGGAACTGAGGGGAGAGAAAGACCCGACTTGTTGGCCACACACATGAACCCATGCATATGGGAAGGTGAGAAATGAAGGCAGTGCATTATGGCTTAAAACACACAGACTTTCATTGTGTTACCGAAAGCTCGGCCTCTCTGTACGCCAGTGCTGAATCAAATCTCAGAGACAGAGGTTTAGGTGAAGTAGAAAAGGGTAGTTTTATTACTTTGCTAGGCAAAGGGGGACACAGTGGCCTCCTGCCCTCGAAAACTATGTGTCCCAACCAGGGAGGATTTGATGAGAGGTTTTATAACAATGGTTCAAAGATGAGGTCTCTGACAAGATTAGGAGGTGAGCAGGGTCTGCAGTCTCTTAATCTCATCTCAGGTGGTCTCCTAATCTTGATGAGCTTCTCTGATCCCTTTAATCTTGCCTCACATGGTTTCTTGGCTGCTCCTCCCTTGATTAGCAACTGTTTGAATCTGCCCTTTGGGACTCAGGGAAGGTCATGGAGGCTGGAGTCTTGCCTACAAGAAATGGGGGACAAAAGGGCCTCCATGACCGGGAGCCCCACAGGGCCTCACTCAGTCTCAATTGGTCTTATTGAGATTGAATAGATTTTCCTCAATAAATGGCTTTTCATTTGCTGTATGCCTGTAGGACAACTTCCTGAAACTTTAAATGGTTGTGATTTAACAGTAAACAGTAGTTTTTTTATTTCACAGGAAGCAGGTCTGTGGAGCCCCTCACACCACCATCTGGAAGGGGAACTCTCCTGATAGGAAAGATTTTGTGTTACTGGAATATGACTTATACAAGGACTTTTGTTCACAATGTACCCCAAGTACCTACAACAGCCTGGCACATAGAAGCCTTAAATAAATATGCGTGGAAGGAAAAAAAGAAAAGCAGAAAGGGTGAGGAGAAAGGAGGAAGAAAAGAGAGGGGAAAGGAAAGATGAACAAAAGAAATTTGAAAATACTTTTATTTATGTTTGGGTAATTCCTGGAAGACAAATCAGGAGAATCAAATTTTGTGTTTGAAGTCCCACCATATGGAGCAGATCCTGATTTTATTTTTATTAAATCAATTAATTCATTAACTAAATTAAATATTTTAATTAACAAATAATGCAATCCCAGTAGATTCTTTATTCCTTGTTTGTGTGTGTTTCAACATGAAAGATAAATTTATACTAAATCACTCACATAGTATTAACATATAATAAAATATATAAATATAAAATAAATATAAGAGAATTTCTATAACTATGATGGCATGTATTAAGAACCATGAATAATGTGATAAAAAGAGTTACCCTGTTTAGTTGGTTGATGTCTTAATGACTATTGGGCTAACTTGACAATCACTATCAACTTTTTTTATATCACCCTAGTAATGTAGACAAGGAAAGTTCAGTTTTAAAAACTCTATATTATTGCAGTTAAATTTTTTTTTCTATACCTGATGAATAATATTTTCCTTCTGTGATTTTTTTACATAATGGACTGCTAATATGTGCAATTCCTCCCATACTTCGGCTGCTCTGTTAGATCTTTATAGTTGCATCCTTCCTTGTGCCTTAGGAAAGTGGTTCAGTTTGCAAATTCTCATATTTGACATTTTGTTTTCTCAACAGAGCTAAACTGTCACCCTCTGTCAAACTGAAGTCTCAGAAAGGGCTCATCAATTACATACTCCACCACAGCTATGACATCGTATGTTTCTATGCTTGTTGGCCTAAACTGATTTTAAAAGCCATCACAAAAAGTTTAAAGGCAGTTGAGTATTCATAATAAAGCTTTGCTGAAATATAAGAAGTAAGAACTGATTAAAACATTGATATATAAACTTCTTGGGGTTAAATAAGTGCTAAACTAGACTTACACCTAAACTTTGCATTTAATATTAGGAGATTTCAGATATCCTTTATTACTTATTTTCTCAAATAGAAGCATTTTAAAATATACAAAACAATCAGCTTAATCATTGAAGAAAAATCATCAAACTTTTGAGTTACTATCAAAAACTAAAAATTTGACTGAATTCACTGTTTTAAGCTGAATTGTTAAAGCAGTTTAAGTGAGCCATATGTTCCACATTCATATGTGATTCCTGTCTTGCACTGGCAAAGTGTTAAATGTCCAGCCCACCACAAGGCTGTCAGGGTTTCCCCATCAAATTGTCTCCATTTGTTTCCAACAAATTTTATGATTTCATGGGACTGGAAGTCAAGAGGCCTTCAACTTGAAGGGAGCTTCTCAGACCTTTTCTGAACAACTTCAAACCAATCAACCGTTTCATCCTTTTAAATTTCATCCATCACCAGTTTGCAGTCTCATTTCCTACTTTTATAAAAAGCAAAATGATAGAGCAACCACCATGACAAAGTGACAGATCCATGAGCAACTCAAATCAAAAGCCTGAAGGATATTTTTAAGAAAGCCTGCAGCCATCTGCTGAAATGTAAAGGAAGATAAGGTGCCTTCAATGTGTTCAAAGCTGAGAAATTGTTCCAGGATTCATTTGAAGAAGTAATGTATATTCACAGCCTGACATGATGCAGTTTTTGAAAGTCAGGGAATGTAAGGAAGTTATTTCCTAAAAATGTAAGTCTTGCTGTCTGCTTTAAATCTTCTCTACGATTAATAAAATTGTGTATTAAAATGTTGACATTGTAGACTTAACCCAGGAATAGCTACTTGCTTACTTATTTATGCAGGAGAAGCAGCAATTTATGATGGATGAAGATAAGCCACACATATTTTTAAACATTTATATAAAATTCTATATATCCTATAATGAAAAGCAAAAAGATGTGGGTAGTTATAAACATCTAACACAAATCTTTCTAAATATAATGCTAAAGGCAATTGTAAAGGTTCAACACCAGGTCTTAAAGGGAAAATATAAAATTTAATAAATTTAATTGTATTCATTTAATTAATTTAATTAATTTTATAAGTATAAAATCAATCCTTCAAGTCTTCTATACTTTATTGTCAAGACTTCCTCACTTGTTAGATAAATCTCTACTGACAACTGACATTATTATTTGTTATTTTCAGGTAACATATCCTATATTTTATCATAGAATGTGAATAACTATCTAAATGTATCAATAATTTATAAAAAATATCACTAGATAATATGGAGTCTTAAAGTCTTTTAAACAGGGCTCATGAGTTCTATTTACCCGTATCCTAAACAGAACTCTATTATGTTCATTCCAGCCTCTGATTCTATTTTTCACAGAAATATATAGAAAAATCATCTAATATAGAAGATTTTAAATTTCCAATTTATGCTTTCCTATGACTTAGAGAAAATATTATATATTTTTCTACTTCACAATTTAACAACTTTATGCAATATAATTGGATATTCTAATGAAAGGGAAAAAATTAGCACAATCATCTTATTCTCCATTCCCATTTCCCAAACTCGTTTATATATTTGTATTATTATGAACAATTTGTTTTATTAACTATTTGTATTATTTATAGTTCTATGTTAGTTGCTTTAACAATAAGTAATATTTTAAAATAATTTTCTTGTTCCATCAACTTTTGGTATTCCCTTAAGTTCCAGACTCTCTAAAATGACTATACTTCCCTAAATCTTTAACTCCCTAAATTCTATTATATCCTTAATATTAAATCATCATGGCTATTTTTAACAATTTAACTGTCAAGACTACTGTGAAAACTGTTAGTATTTATGTTATGTTCCAAATGACAAATAGTATTTTTCCATTTTGTCAATAGATTCATTCTATGAGTTAAAAACTCTAGAAATGTCAATCACTGTACCCCAAATACTACATTTCTCCCCTTATGGAAACAAAGGTATAACCCATATGTCACTTGAAGGAGAGTTTTCCTAGATCAAGGTAAAATTTCCTTAAGCCCCATCAATAGCTTAAAATTATGGTGCATTTAAATTTGCTTCACAAATGGTCCCATGATTTTTGGTATAGCTTTTGTGTTCCTTGAACTTTCTGATTGCCTCTCTTTTTGACTAGCAATAAATTTGCTTACTATATACATAAAACTTAACCTTAATCCCATCTTTCTTAATCACATCTTCTATGGCATGTGGTCCAGTTTCTGCCTAGAGCAGAAACTGCTCTAGGCAGAAACTGGACCTCATCTCTCATATTTTCTTCACCAACTTGCCTTAGGTGCTGTCTCAGCTCACTGCACAACTCTTACTGCAGAGCAATTTTCTCTGCACTTCTAGATTAATCTCCCTGATTCCCAGGCTTCATGTTTTCCTCATACTCATTTACCTCCTCTTATAAATTGAGTGTAGTCTCAATTTGCCTCTTCAGAAAAGAAGAACGGGATGTAAGTTTTTTGCAGACAAAGTTGGCATTAGTTTGCATTCACATCTATTGGACACTTGGTTTGTGTAAGACTTTTAAGTTCAAAATCAATCTCCTTGAAAATTATAAAGGGCTTTTTCTCTCTCAGTTTGAATGTAATTTTCATCTCTTTCAGGTGTTTCCTGACATAGAACTTTATCACAATTCCAAAGATAGCTGAAAATATTTGATTTGGAAGAAAAATAATAATAATTCAGATTATATATAATTGGAGTTCTGGCACAGCTAAGAGTATCCCATTAAGTTCTATTTCTCCAATCTTCCCATGGAACAATAAATTACACTTTCTTGAAGCATCTCAAAGCAAAGTTTGTATGGAGCATTGGGCATCCCTAGAAGTAGCAGCTGAGTTTGAAAAGTTGGCAGAAACATGGCCAAATTACACTTTATAAATTTATGTAATAATAATAAATTTTGTACTGTGGTATAGTTCTGAGTCTTCAGATGGCCAACAGAAACCTGACTTCCTTCCTCTAGAAGTCTTGCCTTCTCAGTACAATATTTCATTTTCCTCTCCCTTTCTGGATTTGTAAGCTACTTAGTAATGATGTCGAAAACTTAGCCTCTGTGCACCACTGCTGAATCGAATCTCAGAGACAGAGTTTCAGGTGAAGTAGAAAAGAATATCTTTATCGCTTTGCCAGGCAAAGGGGGACCCAGTGGGTTAATGCCCTCAAAACTGTGTGTTCCAACCCAGGGGGATTTGGTGAGGAGTTTCATAGCAATTGTTCAAGGGACAGGGCTGCTGATAAGGATCAGGGTGTGTGCATGGCCTGCATTCCTTTAATCTGACCTCAGGTGTTCTCCTGATGAGCTTCTGTGGTTCTCAAGGTTGTCAAACTGGGTCCTTCCCTCTGGAATGAAGAATGCTTCATCAAGTAGTTAACAGCTTCCATTTTGGGGGAGTTTTAGCTCTGCAGAAGAGCTCAGAGATATTGTTATGTGTATCCCTTGAGGAGGAACCAGGACCCTGCCCCAAGGCTGCACTATTGTTTCTTGGCTGCTCCTCCCTTTTCTCTACATCCCCTCTCTTCCATGATTAGCAACTGTTTGAACCTGCCCTTTGAAACTCAGGGAAGGTCATGGAGTCTGAAGCCTATTTCCTACAAAGAAGAAATGGGGGACACAGAAAGACTTCTGTGCCCAGGAGCCCCACATGGTCCTGCATGGTTTCAGTAGCTTAGTAGCTCTTTTCAATCTGAAGAAAAATATCTCTTTTTAGTACTGGGAAGTACTTTTCTTATTATTTCCTGGTAAT
Source organism: Delphinapterus leucas (assembly GCF_059928025.1). NCBI lineage: Eukaryota > Metazoa > Chordata > Mammalia > Artiodactyla > Monodontidae > Delphinapterus > Delphinapterus leucas. Next base: position 26,550,978 of record NC_143134.1, read on the forward strand.
TTCCCAACCAATATGCACTCATTCCACCATCACTAGCATTGTTTTATCTTTCTCAGTTTCTGAAACTCCTATCAGGTAAGAGTGGAACTTCTCATTGATCCTTCAAGTCACTGGTACTTTCAATTTTTTTTCTTTTCTCCTTTTCTTTTTTCCTTTTTGTTGGGGGAGAGTCAGGGTCATGGAGGGGTGCAGCCTGGCTCTACTTCTGCATAGACAGAATTTCACTATTCCCCACCCCTTTTACCGCCTCACCCCTCAGGGCACTTCTTGGTATCATTGTTCATGGGGTTTCACTGACATTTCTCCAAGAGGTTTGTTTCCCTCATCCATTGGGACATTCTTGCACCAAGAACATAACATACCTTCGTAACTGAAAGTGGGGTCTGGCTGCTCACTGCTCAAAAGCCAATAAAGAAGCAAGGTTGGTGGAAAGGAAAGTTTGCTTTATTTAGGATGCCAGCAACTGGGGGTGGGGGAGGGAGGACTCCTGTCCAAAGGCCAACTCCCCCTCAACAATCAGGGGGCAAGAGCTTTTATAGACAGAAGGAGGGGGCCACATGCAGAAGCAGCACATTCATCTCTGATAGTCATCTTGAAATTGGTTATCAGTGGTCTGACCAGCATCATCTTGATTATTTTAGGTACAGTTAATTTCCAGTTTCAGGGTCAGTTTATTTCCATTTCTTTGAGTCCAGTTCTCAGAATTGTGGCAGCTTATGTCATGGCTACAGTCTGGTCATCTTGTAGTTAACATCTACCTGGTGGGGGTTTCAGTATCCATAAGACAGCTCACAGGATATGGCTCAGAATATTATCTATAGCCCTCGAGAAGGAACTAAATGTCCTTGACTATGCTTAATGACTAAGCTATTATTATTTGGTTTCCTTTGACTGTTTTCCTTTGTCTCTGCATGTTCTCACTTCTCTGATTAAAATTATTCTTTGGCTAAGGTTTTTCCACAGACAAAAGACAGGCAGAGGACATGGGGGACAAGGATTATCTGTATCCCAAAATGGATAATCTGAATATAATGAAACATCAGACTAACTAAAACCAAAGGACATTCTACAAATTAACTGGCCAGTATTCATCAAATGTGAAAATGTCTTGAAAGCCAAAAATTGAGGGACTGTTCTAGATTAAAAAAATACATCTTTGATACATGACAACAAAAAGCAACAAGTAATCCTGAATGAGGGGGAAAGACTAGCTATAAAAGACACTATCAGGACAAATAATAGTTGAGTGTGGACTTTGCATTAGATCATAGTGGTATATCAAGGTTAAATTTCCTGATTCCTAATTTTGTAAGTGTACAATTGTTTTTGAGAAGAATGTTCTTGTTCTTTGGAAAAGCACAAAAAATATTTAGGGGTAAAAGGAAATGGCATTTGCAACATATTCTTGCAAGATTCAGGAGAATCAAAAGTCAAATAAAAAATGAAAAACTTGATGAATCTGGTAAAATGTTTAGAGGAATTTTCTATGACTTTTCTTTGTTTGAAATTATGTAAAAATTTAAAAGTTCCAAAAAATTTTAGACCTCAGTGAGGCTTCTCATTCACTTTTACTGTGGCTGGAAATAAAGATGTTGACAGTAAATTCAAACATGAAGACATCTGTTGGGAAAAAAAACAAAACCAAAAATCACATCTATGGACCACATAAAGCCCATGTACCTATGTTAATGAAGAAAAACATTAGAAGGATTTTAGAGTTCTTCTTTATTTATATTTTAGAAGGATAATAAAAAGCAAGGCTGATAAATTAAAACAATTCCGCTTAGGGCTCTTAATCACTCTGGTTTACTTGTGCTAGCTCTGGCTGTAACCTGATTTATCACACTATCATGCGTATATCTATGGAAGAAAGCATCTTGCTTACATGATTATTACCTTGGATTTTTTGACCTGTATCAGTTTAATGTCAAGTAAGGACAAAAATAAAAAAATTGAAATAAGCACAAAGTTATTTTGACCTGAAAATGGTAATCTAACATTTTATTATAGACATAAAACAATCCCTAATAGTAGATACCTCTGTTATACAGAGATTAACTGGCTCTCATATACACAATGCCCACCCCACTTACCTCTATAGACAAGAATCCACATTCCAAAATTACTCCCTTCTAGTCGTTGCCCATTCTATTTTTTCCATGTTTTTTTTAGGTGATTGTGACTCCTTCACATGCCTCGGCTTCTCAACTTCAAAGTCGTACACCAATGCCAAGTTACTGTAAATTATTCCAGCATTTCCTTCCATTTCCTCCTGCCTTTTTGAATATATAAATTCTCTGGTATAAATGAATTTAAATGAATCTAAGAGATCAGTTTATACAAATGCATATTTCAAACTCAAATAATCCACACTACACAAAAGTAAATTAGCTGATTTCCAATGTCCAGTTTCCAAAAATTCCCACTTATTCTCCTCACACAGGTGCTTCTCATTAAACCATTCCCTTCTTTAGCCAGCCTTATACATTAATAAAACATTTATTCTTTTTTTATTTTCCTTTAAGGGCAAATTTAATTTAAAACCAAAGCATGTTCAGTGCTATGTAGTCTGACAGCTTCATTGAGATATAATTTACACACCATAAAATTCACCCATTTAAATATACAATTCAGTAGATTTTAGTATATTCACATAGATGTGAAACCATCACCACAACTTTTGCATTACAGCCATTTTTTATAGCAACCTTTTGTGTTATAGCCATCCTAGTGGATATGAGGTAACATCTCACTGAGGTTTTGAATTATATTTCCCCGATGACTAAAGATGCTGAATATCTTTTCATGTGCTTTTTTTCAACCATTTCTATACTTTCTCACTGTCCATTAAGATCCTTTGCTCATTTTTAAAGTGAGTTATTTGTCTTTTTATTGTTTAGTTGTGAGAATTCTTTATATGTTCCTGGTATGTCTCTTATCAAACATATGATTTGCACATATTTTCTCCTATTCAATGGCTTTTCTTTTGACTTTATTGATAGTATAATGTCCGGCACAAAAGTTTTTAATTTTGAAGTAGTCTAATTTATCTGTTTTTCTTTGTTCACTTGTTTTGTATATGGCGCTGTGGGGGCGGATATCTGAATCTATGCATTTATTGAAATCCATAGACCTCTACATTATAATTAACTTTAGTATGTGAAAATTAATAGGTAAATATTTGTAGATAATAACAACCAGTTTTCTCACTTGCAGGGAAAGAAGTGACAAATAAGCAAAGGAGAAGATAAGGATGAATCCTGTGTTACCAGATTACTGTTGGAGGTATCTATAGGATCTTGTGCTTATTTTATTTACATATAGATAGTCCTAGTAATGTATGGTACATGTATGATTCAGTATACATATGTATATATATTTCCTAAATCTCTTCTCTGAGATGACCTAGAAGCCAAGACATCCCAGTAGTAACATGCACACATACTGCCCAGATTATGATTCCTAATAACCATTGTTTAGTAAAAGGAATCCAGTTGCTTGATGAAGAAGCTAGTTTTAGAGCAAAGACAGGGGATATACAGATGAATGTTGAGAATTTTAAAGTGCCAGAAAGTAAAGAAAAATTCAAAAAATAAAAAAGAAAATGAGAAAAATATGTTGTGTATATGTCTATAGGACACAGAAACCAACCTGAACAAGCTCCCAATGGTTTAAAACTGGATACTTCTCTTCATCCTGAGTCTGTGAAATATGATGTTTCTCAGTCACCTTCAAGTGACCAATGAGCTGTGGGAAGAAGTTACACATGGGCCAAGAGGGTTACATTAGCTCTAGATGAAGCATAGAAGACCCCCCCCTTCTCTTTCTTCCCCATACTCCAGCAAGTGGTGATATTTGTGATGACAAAATCTCTATTAGCTTGGGTCCCTGAGCTACCTATGATGAACATATAAGATGAACAAGCAATGCATTTCTGTATTAAGTCATTGGTATCTTAGGTCTGGTTGTTACTTCAGCATAACCTACACCATTCTGATGCAAAGCCTAAGGGTTAATGATCATAGTAGTGGGCGAATTCAGGTATAGTGGCACTGAGACTTCAGTACAGAAATCACTTCTTCACTGGCAATAATTTCCAATGTAAAAATATCTTTCTGTAATCCTATACTTACAATGAAATGCCTGGTAGGAGTTAGAACAATAAGAGAGATGGAAGAAATGAAAAAGAATGAAAAAGTACTATGGAAGGGAGCTCCTTTTCTGAAAATCTCATAGATAGAAACAATATGAAGTACATGTAGTTTAATATGGAAAAGTTCTACCATGAACAAAACGAAAAGACAACCTACAGACTGGGAGAAAATATTTGCAAACAATGAGAACAACAAGGGATTAATTCCCCAAATATACAAAGAGCTGATACAGCTTAATATCAAAAAACAAACAACTCAATAAAAGATGGCCAACAGGCACATGAAAAGATGTTCAATATTGCTCATTGTTAGAGAAATGTAAATCAAAACTACAATAAGGTATTAACTCACACAAATCAGAATGGCAATCATTAAAAAGTCTACAGGGACTTCCCTGGTGGCACAGTGGTTAAGAATCCGCCTGCCAATGCAAGGGACACAGGTTTGATCCCTGGTCCAGGAAGATCCCACATGCCATGGAGCAACTAAGCCTGTGCACCACAACTGCTGAGCCCGCACACCTTAGAGCCTGCATGCTGCAACTACTAAGCCCACACACTCTAGGGTCCACAGGCTGCAACTACTGAGCCTGCATGCCACAACTACTGAAGCCCACATGCCTAGAGCCTGTGCTCCACAAGAGAAGCCACCACAATGAGAAACCCGCACATTGCAACAAAGAGTAACCCCTGCTCGCCTCAACTAGAGAAAGCCTGTGCACAGCAACAATGAATGAACGCAGCCAAAAAAAAAAAAAAAAAGCCTACACATAATATATGCTGGAGAGGGTGTGGAGAAAAAGGAGCCCTCTTAAACTGTTGGTGAGAATGTAAATTGGTACAGCCACAATGGAGAACAGTATGGATGTTCCTTAAAAAACTAAAACTAGAGTTACCATATGATCCTGCAATCCCACTCCTGGGCAATATATCTGGAGAAGATTCTAATTTGAAAAGATACATGCATCTCAATATTCATAGCAGCACTATTTAAAATAGTCAAGACATGGAATCAAACTAAATGTCCATCAAAAGATGAATGGATAAAGAAGATGTGAGATATATATATATATATATATATATATATACACACACACATATACATATTTTTATGGAATATTTGGAATATTATTCAGCCATAAAAAGAATAAAATAATGGCATTTGCAGCAGTATGGGTGAACCTAGAGATTATCATATTAAGTGAGGTAAGTCAGACAAAGACAAAAGTCATATGATATCACTTATATGTGGAATCTAAGAAAATGATACAAATGAACTTATTTACAAAGCAGAAAAAGACTTACCAACAAAAAATAAACTTACGGGTACCAAAGTGGAAAACAGGATGGTGGGGGGAGGGATAACTTAGGAGTTTGGGATTAACATATACACACTACTATATATAAAATAGATAAACAACAAGGACCTGCTGTATAGCACAGGAAACTATATTCAATATCTTGTAATAACCTATAATGGAAAAGAATCTGAAAAAATATATATATATAAAACTGGATCACTTTGCTGTACACCTGAAACTAACACAACATTGTAAATTAACTATACTTCAATAAAAAAAAGTTCAGCTGTACTGGAAATTCCTATGATTTTCATACTCTCAATATATGGTTTCACATACCTGTGATTTGCCATATTCTTTCCAGCATGTAACTTCATTATTTACAGCTCATGAATGGGATTAGGACTAGAGAATGTATGGCTTTGATTGTTAGGCAAATGCACTTAATTTTAATTCTTGAGCACAAGGGGGTGTCTTTGAGAGTTTTGAGCAGTAGATAAAAGTGATAAAAGGGGTGTCAGAGGAAGAGTCATTTAGTGGGGAAATAAAACAGATTGAAGAAGGTGGAAACGGAAAGCAGTAATGTCAGGGCATTCAGATGTTCCTACTTGAGTCTATTTACGTCCAGATTCTTACTATGACTTTTTCGAGGGGGACAAATTAATGCAATTTACTCATTTCAGGTTTTGTAGGTCCTTATTAGGGAAACATAAACTTTCTGATTCATGGGACTTCCCTGGCAGTCCAGTGGTTAAGACTCCATGCTTCCACTGCATGAGGCACAGGTCTGATCCCTGGGCAGGGAACTAAGATCCTGCATGCTGCATGGAGTGACCAAAAAAAAAAAAAAAAAAAAGAGGAACAACAACAAAAAACCTTTCTGAGTCATAAGAGAAAGCTCTATATTGCTGAGAAAGCTCAACGCTTGAAATTTTGACAGACTTTTACCAAGTTTTTGTCAAACTCAGAAAAATGAACAATTAGGAAACATACCAGAGGGGCAGTAAGTTAATTAAAATTTCCTTGCGTGTTTCCTGAAGGGGTTTTAAGATTTTGAAGATGCTTCTTTCAAAGAAAATATTTGTAAAAGCAGTCATATATTTTTCTTTCTGCTTGAAATATTAATTTCTTAATAATGTAATACTCAAAGACCTTGACAGTAACTAAAATTTTCTGTTTTCTAATAATTTCAAAGAAACAAGTGTAATTTATTTTCCTCTTCTGGTCATGGTGGCATGTTTTGGAAGATATGGATGGGAGTGGAGAGCACAAAAGTCAAAAAAAAAAAAAAAAAGGAAAAAAAATAGAGATAAGAAATAGAGCCAATTTAGGGAGCTGGAAATTGTGCTACACAAGTTCATACCCATATGAAAACTCTGTTCTCCTATTGATAATGGAGCGCTCCTTCTGTAACTGCAAGAGGAGCAACAACTCTTGAGGGGGAAATAGAATTGCACTTGACATTTGTATGATATATAGTAAGTGCATGAGGAATGGCAGGTTCACCTTCCTAAAAGAGAGTTCATGTGAGTATCCTAGATAAGAATGAACAGAAGTTAGCCTTAGATATGACAACTTGAAATGCAGTACTCAGTACTTCATCGGAAGTGGAGATGGGAATATAATGGAAAGATTCATTCATGCAATAAATGAAGATGTTAAGAAAACCTTGCAGTGAAGTTTTTATTCACCTGACTGGTTTCTTCCTCCTAGATCAAAGAATTGACTTTTGGACTCGTGAATAGCTATTTTAAGTGTTATAGATAAAAGTCTTTAAAAATTCTCAAATTTTGCTTGGCTTTTAAATTCCCCAGTTATGTTTATAATTTTATTATTATGTGTTAATTCTCTGTAATGGTAAATATTGTCATACCAGAGTTGATAAATTGATAAATAATCTTATTTTGTGAGGGTGAGCTGATATTAATTTGGAGAGCAGACCTGTGCTTGTTAATTTTCACTGATGTGAAAAGGAAACATATTTCTAAAAAATAAAATTAGCAAACTATGAACCATCTGTTTTTGTAAATAAAATTTGCCATTTGCCAGGCGGAGGCAAGTGAGGTAGAGTCATGCAAGGGCAGAGCGGAACCTTGTCTTTATCTGAAATTTGATATTTTCTTTTTTGTGGATTTTGCAGTACTTTTGTTTTTTAAAAGTATTGTATTAAGTATTCTTAATTTAATTACTGATTTTGTGGGCCCTCTTCCTTCCTTAAAGTTTGTATTTGAGATGGATGTCTCACTGATCTTATATAGTGCATGTGGATGTGTATATATGTACTTGTGTGTGTGTGCATGTGTGTTTATGTGGTGAGTGAAGACAGAAAGTAGGGGATGCACTAGAGAATCATACTGCTTGATGCGATGATTTTCTGTTGAGTGGCCAAGAGACTATATTATGGAACAATTCTAATTACATTTTTTGACTGTGTTTAGTATTCCTAAATACTAAATTAGTCACGAATTGAGGGTGGGACAAGTGGTCCACATACTAGTTGGGTATTCTCTCCTGATCTGGGCCATCAGTCTTCATAATTATATGAAGTGGTTCTGAGATCAGCTGAGCAATCTTCCAAACTCACAGCTCTGGAGCCAACCAGTCCCAGGTGGCTTATGCTCAGCTCACATCAGGGCAGAGAGCTGCAGACTGTTCTTCTCTTCACTGTGAATCTTTTGGTTTCCACCATACAGGAATACCACCACACAAGCAGGAATATTCATGGGTTCAAGAGTTACGCTTAACTACCTCAAACAAAAATAATGCTCAGTTCTGAAGAGTATTATTGTGATTGGATACTTCTCCCATAGATCTTACTCTCTAAAACCTATACATGGTTTTAGATGTAACTGGTTAATTTATTAAACAGACACAAGATGAGAGATGAACTGGCATTGTTACTTCATCAGTAATATAACGTGTATTAACATTTTTTTTGAATGGAGTCAGGATTAACGAACAGCAAAGGACTCATACTTAACTTTTTTTGTAGACCATGAGCTATTTTATGCTGTGGAAGTAGAAGCACCCCCAACCAAATGGGGACAAGCAAATGTTATTTATTTAAAGCTTGTTATCACAAGAGAATCAGCCACCATAACTTGTGTTTTGGCAAAGACTCAAAATTAGATAAAGGAGTGGGCAAGATCTATAGCGAAGAAAAGGAAAGTCTTCAGATATGCCCTGATTGGTGGCTGTTGCATTGAGAAGCTGTAGCCAAATAATTAGAAGGAGACATCCCATGTGATTTATTAGGGGAGCATATTTGGCTTTCTCTGGTTGGTCCTAACTTAGAAGCAGGGGCAAAAATTTGGGAAGTTGTCAGTTATGAATCAAGTCCTGGTTGTTTTGTGATGATTGTTACAGGAGTTATTTTTTGGCTTCCTGAACTGTTTGTGACAGATAGTGGTCTGACTTACAGATAGTAGGTTGACTTTCTGGGCTGGTTGCTGCAGATTGCGGGTCACGGTTCTATTTTCATATATGGTCTGGTTATTGTCCATTTGTATATTCAGCCTATCAATACTTCGGAGAGTAAGAAAATTAAATAAGGAGAAGAAAGAAATATAGAAAGGATGAACAGGAAGAGATGATATGGGGAGAATGAAGGAAAGTAAAGAGAAGTGGTAGGCTGAGCTTCTCACCCCATCCTATACCCTTCCTTGTTCCACCCAAGACACAGCCTGGCCACCTTGTAATGTTGGTCCTAATGCTACCATATGATTAAAAATGCCTGTGTGGAGGTGAGTAGTGCCTGCACACAGTGGTTTTCAGTTTACCAGATGGCTTCGGGATCCATGACCAATAGTAATGAGAAGCGCAGGTGTTGTCCTAAAGTGGAGACTACTACACAGAAGGTTTTCTCTGCTTCTCGCAGAAGTCGTCTTGAACTAGTGTTAAGAGTTTCACTTGCATTCCAATCAACCTAATTCTCTGAGCATTATTTTACTTTTCCTGTTGTTCTGCTTTTGAATAAATGTTCTGAATTTTTATGTTTTTATTATTAACCTAGAACCAAAAAATATAGTTACATAATCCTAACAGGGTTGAAAAACTAGGTCAGTAAAATCCAGTCATAAGGTCAACTCCCTCCACAGCCTGGTTTCTTGTTCATACAAGCTGATCTGTCTTGATCACCCTGGAAGTGTATTTGTGGTGGTCCATCTTATTTCACACAAATTAGAGTAAGAATTTGCTCCTGCCTTCCCAGGGCCCACACATATGTCCAAAGGCAGGCAAGATGGCCACATTAGGAAGCTTTTACAATACATCTTCTGCTTTGCAGGTACTCGAAGAAAATAAATCCAACATTGGAAAACTGCTATCCACTGACTTGTTGAAAAATAAATATATTTTATTGACAGTATAACATATTTCATACTTTAACATTTAAACAAGTAGGATTAACCTTTCAGTCAATGTCTCCATTTTAAATATGTGATATTGTCTCTTGTTATCTTTTTGACTTTAAAGCTTTTCTGTGTCTTACATTTAAGAGTATCTTAGAATCTAGTTACTACAGAAAACTAGGATTTTTTTTCCCTACCTCAAAAAGCTAAACATATATTGTTGGGGGGTAAGTGTGAGGAAGTAAAAACAGAAAAAGATATCTATGAATTCAAGATTTAGTACTAGAAAGAATGTGTTGAGCAGGACTTCTGGAATAACAGTGTAAAGAGCTTAGGGAAATCTCTCCTCCAAATAGACATCTATTAAACAAGTGAAAATTAGCATGGACAGTCATTCAGAGTCTCTGGAGATTGATCAAAGAAGTTACAACAAATCGAGACTCATTTATTTAATGCATTTTACTGAAGCTCCGTAAGACCAATAGGAGGTCCTGACATGCTCAGGACAGTTCTGCCTTGAAGAGGAGCTGTTCCAGCAGTCTAGTGGTGGTTCCCATCTCCCCAGATTCCTTGGGGCAGAAGAACTATTGTTATCAGATTCAGTACCTGGGAACATAGGCAAATCCCACTTATAGCTCCATGTTGTGGAAAGCCTACACGAAGCAGATGGCATGCTTTCATGCCCACTTCCAACTACATAGGTAGGACAGGTGTGGGGCAGCTGGTGGAGAGAGCAGTCACATATTACACATTCCTGCAAAACAGCAAAAATGGCTCAGGTGGTGGTGGGCTTAGTAGTTGAGGATCAGCTTACATCTCTCCTAGCTTTCTAGGATGGAAGATATATTCATCTATTCCAGATAGATTCATCTACCTGGTTAATTATTCTCTTGGATTCAGGCTGGGAAAATCTATATGCAACAGTGGTGAAGACCTGGTCATGGCACCAGTTACTACCACCCACCCCAACTTCTCCTACATACATCTGCTCTGCAGGAAGGATCAAGGTGTAGCAGCTAGTGAGAAGTGTGTTTCCCACCCCTTCTCCCCAGCTTCTGCTCCACTGTGCAGAGGTTCTGCCCCGTGGGGGGTTCCCAGAATCCTCACAGACTGGCAACACTCTGCCCCTGCCAACATCCTAATTTATCTGGCTTGGATTGTTGAGCAATATATTTGCCAGGAAACCATTTAAAATAATAGAGTGATTAGATGGCCATTATTGGGGGCTAACAACTGAATGTGATACCAACAGAGACAAAGAGCCAGAAGCTTAAAAGCGAAAGAGACAGGCAAATAGAACCTGCCTAAGACCACGGTCATTCTTGGCGGTCAAGAACATTGTCTGAATGCCCAAGGCCACATCCTCTGAGGAGTGGCCAGAGAGGGAACTTCAGGGCTACAAGTACATGGACGACTGCAGGGCTGTTTGCAGGGAAAGCACATATGCTCCCTGAACAGTAAGAGCAGTCTCTAAGCCACACACAGATCTAACAGTACAAGATGAAAACCTGGTTGGTTTGAGGGGTTTAAATATAACTCTGACGGATCATTGGCTGACATTAAGTGGTGCTAACACTGGGATGACACATAGAAGGTGAGGCTTAAAGATAAAAGTACAGAAAACCATTTGGGACGTTGGATACTGCATGCTGTGGGGAAAATAGACTTCAAAGAATGAATCCAGTTACGTCACTAAAAACTCAATAAGCAAAAACAAGTCCTAGGTGCAGGGTGGGGGTGGGAGTAGGCATGGAACTAACACCAGAAGTTAGAAAATACTTTGAGATGAATGAAAACAAACAAACAAAAATAACATACCTAAACTGAAGGGATATAGATGGAGTAGGGCTTATAGGGAAATTGATAGTTATGAGTGCATATATTTAAAACATAAGAGTAATTTTAAATCAATAATCTAACCATCTATCTTAAGATGCCAGAAAAAGAAGAGTAAACTAAACCCAAAGCAAATAAAAGGAATAAAATAATAAAGACTATACTAGAAATAAGTGATAAAGAGCCTAGAAAAACTATAGAGAAAATCAGGTTCTTTGAAAACATAAAATTGAAAAACCTTCAGCTAGATTTGCAAAGAAAAATACACAAATAAAATGCCAAACTCAGGAATGAAAAGGGTGACAAGACTGATATTACACAAACATAAGGGATTATAAAAGAACACCATAAACAACTGTATGCCCACAAATTAGAAGACGAGATGAAATGGGAACATTCCTAGAAAGACCCAAACTATAAAAACTGATTAAAAAAGACATAGAAAATCTGAATAATCTGATAATACATAAACAAATTGAAAAGTTAAGGCTGAGGTGGATATACTGGTGATTTCTAGCAAACAATTTAAAAAGATTTTATGTCAATTCTCCCCAAATTCTTCCTCAAAATAGGAGTGCACTCTTCTCAATTCATTCTATGAGGCTAGCATTTCCCTAATGCCAAAATTAAGACAAAGGTAACAGAAGAAAACTAGAGACACATAAACTTTATAAATATAGAAGCAAAATTTCTCAACAAAGTGCTATCAAAATGAATCCAGAAACATATGAAAAAGATTATACAATATTACCAGGTAGAATTTATCCTAGTAATATCACAGCAGTTAAAATCTGAAAGTCAATCAATGTAAAAAATCATACTAATATAATAAAATCAAATACCAAATGAATGTCTTAATAGATACAAATAAAATGAGATTTTTTACAAAACCCAATACTCTTTCAGGATAAAAACACTTTACAAACTGAAAATAGAAAGGAATTTCCTCAGCCTAATAATGGACGACTACAAAAAAATACAAAGAAGATATTGTAGCTAGTGATGAAAGACTGAGTACTTTCTTTCTAAGATGAGAAACAAGACAAAAATATTAGATCTCACCACCTCTATTCAATTTTGCATTAGAGGTTCTATTCTGGGCTATTAGGCAAGTAAAAGAAATACAATTTATCTAGAGTGGGAAGGAAAAAATAAAACTTTCTTTGGAAATGACATGAACTTTTATACATAAAAATCCTAACAGTCCAACAAAAAAGTCTATTAGAATTAATGAATCAATTCACCAAAGTTGCAGGATACAAGATCAACAAACCAAAATCAATTGTATTTCCACAGATTAGCAATGAACGATCCCCAAATGGGATTAAGAACACGACTTTAATTTAACTCTCTCTCTCCCCAACTATCCCCTTTGGTAACCATAAGTTTGTTTTCTATATCTGTGAGTCTATTTCTGTTTTGTAAATAACTTCATTTGCATCATTATTTTAGATTCCACATATAGGTGATATGATATTTGTCTTTGTCTGACTTACTTCATTTAATATGATTATCTTTAGTTAAATAAGGAGTTTGAGATTAACATGTTCACACTACTGTATATAAAATAGGTAAATAACAAGGACCTACTGTACAGCACAGGGAACTCTACTCAATATCTTGTAATAACCTATAATGGAAAAGAATCTGAAAAAGAATAGATATACACATATATATGTGTGTATATATACATATATATATATATAAAACCAAATCGCTTTGCTGTACACATGAAACTAACACGACATTGTAAATTAAGTATACTTCAATTAAAAATGTAATACAATATAAAACTTATATAATATAAAAAAGAAAACAATTCCATTTACAAAAGCATCAAAAAGTAAAATACTTATAAACAAATTTAACATAAGAAGCACAAGACTTGTACACCAAAAACTATAATATATAATTGAAAGAAATTAAAGGAGACCTAAGTAAATGTAAAGATATCCCATACTCATCAATCAGAGGATTAATATTGTTAAGATAACAATACGCCCCCAAATGATCTACAGATTCAATGCAATTTTTATCATCACAGTTGTTTTTTCTGCAAGTATTGAAAAGCTTACCCTAAAACTATATAGAGATGAAATGGACCCAGCACAGTCCAAAAACTCATGAAAAAGAAGTAAAAATTAAACAGATAAATTAAAATACTTCAAAGCTAAAACCTTTTGTGCACAGATAACATCATCAAGAAAGTGAAAAATGTTTCACAGAATGGGAGAAAATATTTGCAAATCATGTATCTCAAAAGATACTTACATCCAGAGTATAAAAAGAACTGTTACAAATGAATAATTTTTTTACAAAAATAAATAACCCACTTTAAAAATGAGCTAAGGATCTGAATTTCTTCACAGAAAATATGGAAATGGTAAATAAGCACATGAAAAGATGCTCCATGTAATTAGTCATTATGAAAATGCAAATCAAAACTGCAATGAGATAACACTTCATACACACTAAGATGGATATAGTTAAAAAGACAGACTATAAACAAGTGTTATGATCATGTGGAGAAATTGGAACCCTCATATATCACTAGTAAGAATGTAAATGGTATAGCTGATTTGGAAAACAACTTGGCAATTTTTCAAAATCTTAATCACAGAGTTACCATAAGACCCAGACATTCCACATCTAGGTGTATACTTCCCAATCAAAACAAAAAGAAAACTTAATAACCAGTACATAAATACTTATAGCAACATTATTTATTTTAGCCAAAACCTGAATACAAAAAAAATGTCTATAAACTGATGAATGGCTAAAGAAAATGTGATATACCCATAGAATTTATTTAATGATAAATAGTGATGAAGTACTGATACATGCTATAACATGGATGAATGATGAAACCTTCTGCTAAGTAGAGGAATCCAGTCACAGAAGTCCATGTATTAGATTATTCCATTTATATATATGACTTGTCCCAAGTAAACAAATTCATATGTACAGAAAATAAATTAGCAGTTGCCAAGGGCTGAGTGGTTGGTTAGGGAGAGGATCAATAGTGACTGCTACTGGGTATGGGTTTGCAAGGAGGAAATGAAAATATGTAATTAGATAGTGTTAATGGATGTACCACTCTGTAAAATACTAAAAATCTCTGAATTGTGAATTATGTATTAATAAAGTATTTTCTTAAAAAAAGAAACAAATGAGTAGTAACAAAAGATAATGACTAAAGTACCTATTTTTTTAATTTGACAAACTTTTTTATTGAGATATAATTCACATCCAATAGCAGTCACTCCATATTCACTGCCACCATCACCCCCAGATCCTGGAATCCACTCATGTACTTTCTTTTTCTATGGATTTGTCTATTCTAGACATTTCATATAAATGCAATCATACAGTACGTTGCCTTTTGTGTCTGGCTTCTTTCACTTGGCATAATATTTTTAAACTAACTCTTTCTAAAATACCTGTTTTAAGTAAAATGCTCTGATATTTGGTCAAAATAAAAGTAAATACATGTCATTTTATATATTTTGGAAATTATGGAAAACATTACATTTGACCAAAAGAGGGCATCTATTATTTTACAATCAGTGAAAATTCTCTTCGTAAATATAGAACTAAAGTCTCACAAAATGTTATTTATTTTTCTTTAACATCTTTATTGGAGTATAATTGCTTTACAATGGTGTGTTAGTTTCTGCTTTATAACAAAATGAATCAGTTATATATATACATATGTTCTCTTATCTCTTCCCTCTTGCATCCCCCTCCCTCCCACCCTCCCTATCCCACCCCTTAGGTGGTCACAAACCACCAAGCTGATCTCCCGATGCTATAACATATATTTTGTTTGTTTTCCTTCAAAGATAATGTCATGAGCATTTTCTCAAATAAACATTCAATTATTTTATGTCCATCTCTATTTTTATATAATTGTCAGAGAATAAAAATGATTTTATGTTCTAATATTACTAGTTTTAAAATTTGTACTGCATCATGCTATTTCTACTGAAAGTTATTGATGGGCCAGTTCTGCAACATCTTGTCCTCAGAAGCCTAATACAATGTTTTATTCTCTTCTGAATATGTGGATATCTAATCACATATATAATCACAGAGTTATTTCCAAAACTCTTTTAAGATACATTTTCTGGTTCAATCTTGATTCTAGTAGCCAAAATTTCAGTTGGCACACCTATGACTAAATAGCTTCAGAAATGACTTATATTAGTAAGAAGAGAGCTTAAAAGAAAATGACCAGCTATCTTGTGATTTCTGCTTTTTATGAAATTGTTCTTTCATCAATAGAAAATGTCAGTCAGAACAAAAGAAAATATTCAAAATACAAGTGAGAATAAGCCTTCTCCAATCTGCTTGCAATATTCACAAGCTAGAGGTTTTTAAAACACAGCATCTGTTATACTATGGTATCTTTCAAATGACTTTGAAAATATAATTTCTTGTTAGAGTGTAAGAAAAAAAATTAGATCTCCTTGAAAATAGGACTTTTTGAGAACATTATATGACACAGAAATTACAAAACCCTATGCCAAGTAAAAACACTGAGTGGATAACTTGACATCATTGTCCATTGCACTAATTAACATGATTTACGACGAATATTTCATAATTTATAGCTCTCTCTTCAAAAGATTCTCCTCGCATTTTCAAAAGATTCCCCTCGCATTTCCAAAAGTTAATTAAAGAGCCCTGTTTCTGACTATGCTCAAATCCATGAGATATTTGTGAGATGATTTAAAGGACTTTAACAAATAAATATTGAATTGAATAACTATCACAAACATCTCTAGAGTTTGGAAAAATACACACAACTACTATTTTCAGGAACTGTGCATTAAAAAAAAATTGTAATTTTTAAAAGTAGGAGGCATGTGAACTCATCCATCCAGTTTTCCTCCTGAGGACATTTTCTTGGCTGGGCACATGGTGGTGGAGCTCAAGCAAGAAATGGCTATCTCATTGATGGGGTGAAAGAGTGAAAAAGCACTCAGAGTGAGAGGCTGCCAAGGCGATGGCTTTGGGGAGTGAGGTGCCAAAGTGATTGGAGGTACTGAGAGGGAACCTCAAAAGTCTGTGTGTAAATTCTGCTCAAGTCCATGGCCAACACCTGGGCTGCACAAGCTTGTTGAGAAACTCAATAAGGATTGGTAGATACTAGCTTGGTAAGCCGAGAGCTAAGATAAATTATATGTTAGGAAATGCTGGAGTAATATCATGGTTAGGATTTACCCTAAATGTAGAGAACTTGGTGAAAACTTCTAGCATTAAGGGTCCCAGCTGAAACCTATAAAGGCTTCACCCTAAGAGCAATGTCTATACCCTTGGAATAAAGGCGAAACTAAAATAAGCTTATCATTAAATAGCATAAGCCAGGCTTAGATATGATCACAGTGATCTGATGATAATTTTTCTGCTTTCCAGAATTAAACTCAACACTCTTTTGAGAAAAATAGCACAATCCAGGGAGTCTACAATGCATCATCTAAAATGTCCTGTCTATAGTAAAAACTGAATAGACATGCATGGAGGGAAAAAACCATGGCCAATAAAGTATTAAAAGATAAAAGTATTGAATTTTTATCTTAAATCAAACATCTAAGCTTCTACCTTAAGATACTAGAAAAGGAAGGGTAAAATACCCCAAATCAAGCAGAAGAAAGAAAAATAGATTTGTTTCCTGAGAATCTGTTTAAATACAGGAAAAGCCACAGCTATAGGTTAGCATTTGTCAGGTATTCTCTCCTTGTTTAGGGTGCAAACAGCAAACAGGTATTTTTTTAAGGTGAGGATAATGACACTTAGAGGTCAAGGGAATAACCTGTATCAGATGATCTGTAGAATTAATTTTATAAGAACAGCAAAAACTAATTACTAATTTGGTAGCCATTTCAGCCACAGAAGCCAATTAAACTGCACAGTCTGAGCACCATCAGGGCTATATAATTACCTTCATAATTGTACTTCTGATGTTGAATCGCAGCACCAGTGCACAGGGTTTGGTAGGAATCATGGGTCCATGTAGTACCACTATCTTTTGATACCCGAATTCATGCTTCGATTCATTCATTTATCCTCTATGTAAATATTAGATATTTCAGGAGTGGACAGGGAAGTAAAAGTTTCTAACTCTGGTTTCTAATCAGAATCTGTTTGAGTTTACTCCCAATTACACATTCCAAAAGGCAAGATATTTAAGTGAACTATTATTTTTTCTATAAGTGACATAAACTGAATAATTATTTTTTAAGATTGATAGTATTTTGTTTGTTTGTTTGTTTGCGGTACGCGGGCCTCTCACTGTTGTGGCCTCTCCCTTTGCGGAGCACAGGCTCCGGACACACAGGCTCAGCGGCCATGGCTCACGGGCCCAGCCGCTCCGCGGCATGTGGGATCCTCCCAGACCGGGGCACGAACCCGTGTCCCCTGCATCGGCAGGCGGACTCCCAACCACTGTAGCACCAGGGAAGCCCTGATAGTATTTTTTTAAACTTAAGTTATTATCATGCACTCTTACTACAGAGTTTTTCACATGGTTTGGACTTAAAGTAAAAATGTTAAATATAGTGATCAATCTTTGTATAGCATTTTAAAATTCACTGTGCATTTTCACAGATATCAACATATTCAATATCAGGTTATTAAAGGAATCAAAAAAAATTGAGGTTTGTTATTGATAAGTTAGAACTTGAGTAAAGTTTTCATAAAAAAAATACTACGCTCTTCTAGTACAACATCCTTCTGGTTTTCAGGTGATAAAAGCTTCAATGCCTAATGTTATCTTTTTTTAAAACTTTGGTTATTTACCTAAGAATAAAAAAAAATTATTTTAAATTTAACAACCAGCAAATTTTTTTGTTTGATATCTCTGAACTGGGCTCTAAACTATGTTCTGGTTATCTGTGTCTGTGGATCGTGCTATTTGAAATATCCAGCCCTGTATAAATGGGATTCCTGGTTATACACATGTAATAACCATCACTGCTCACCATGTGCTCTGAGACCAGCGGGCAGGATCAGTAAAACAACTGTGTGACTCAGGTTAGAGAGTCTCCCACCAAGCAATTCATTTGCACTGGGAAACATTTTCATTCATTTTAGTTGGCTGAGCTGCTTTTCTCTTTGTTTGTGCTCTTGCTTCTGTGGACAGTAAAGAAAGGGCAATTAGTTATACATGCTGGTTCTTTGTAGACACAAGCTAAGTGAAAAATTGGGGGGAGAGGACAGTAAGTCAACTCAGCCAGACTGATAATCTAATTGTGGTGAATGGGAGGAGTCAGTTTCATGTAAATTTAAATAAATCAAATAGCACTGGATTGTCCTAAAGAATTTACCTCCAACGGCTGTGGGTTTTTTACCAGGTTTTTTAGTGCTTGCTTATCACATCATGAGGCTTATTATGATACAAGTTTGTTAAATAGTGGCATTATAATAGGGATGGTGTTAAGTACAGACAGTGTTAAGAAAACTTGAAATAAGGCTAAAGGAGTTGGCATGTCCATTCGGTGTTATATCAAAGCATTGTTTAATAGACATTGTTAATATACAAGAATTATTTAATTTTCTAAGAATGTGTTTGACTATTATTTGATTAGAGCCCAGCCCCTGGGAAATTATATGTTAATTTACAGAATTGCGTCTTCTAGAAATGCAAGTGATTTTGTCTAGGCTAAAAGATACTACAATTCTTTATTGTTTTATTGGCCTGTAGGACATTAGCTTGCTTTATATCTAGTCTAGAAATCTTATTATAACATTCTTTTAAAAATGATTAAAAATACCCATTTCCTCAAATGGTCTTGAGTCTGATTTACCATACATGGTGGTTCCTCACTAATGGAAAAAAAAAAAGTCTTTGGCATGTGCTTATCCTATATATCTGTTGAGTTTTATTTTTAATGTCTTGAATTTTACACTGACAACAAAAATATGTGCTTGGTCCAATTGGTACTATTGAAGAACTTAGTAAGTAGAACAGATTTATAATTGCTTTCCAGGGATCTAGTAAGTAGAACAGATTTATAATTGCTTTCCAGGGATCTTTCAGGTTTAATAAGAAACTGCTTTCTCCCTCTCTCTCATATATATGTATTTAATCTCCAAAATATTTAGTGATCTTTTTAGGAACACAAAACTATGTAGTGACATTTTCATCACTTACATTTCTTTGTGGAATCTCATAGCTTATTTCTTGAGAATATTATATCCAGTAAAAGGATACTCACGTCAAAGGAAACAATGGTAGCAGTCAGCTAAATGACACATATTCCTTTGTTCCAAGAAGGAGCAGAGACATTTGTCACCCTTGGTTCAGACACTTCTAGAGGGAGTTTCAAAATATTTATAAATCATCAGGAATAATCTACACCCAGAGCAGTGCATTGCTCTGGCAATGACAGATGCCTCAAGAAATCTGGAACACTTGCCAGCTGCCACTTGAGCTTTTTATTTATGAACTTTGGGCTCTTTAAAAGTGAGAACAAAGCAACTAACCACAATTTCTCACCTTTCTGAAGATAAAAAACCCTGCCTGTTGTTGGCTGTAAATTTAAAGGTATATTTCTTTATTAACTTCACAGTTTCACAGAGTGGTATTTTTCCTGATGGTTGAGAGAAAGTTAACTTTCTTTAAAAAGTGAAAGTTAAAAAGCAAATCCTTTTCATTCATTGAAAGAGGGAAATGAGTGCCGCTTTTGTTCTTAAGAAAATCATTTTCATGGGCTACATTATAGAAATAACTGGAAGCCTTTTGTTGCTGCTGTTAATAATGTAATACATATGGTTTTTCTCCTTCAATTTGTTAATATGGTTTATCACATTGACTGTTTTGTGTATATCGAAGAATCCTTGCATTCCTGGAATAAACCCCACTTGATCATGGTGTATGATCCTTTTAATGTGCTGTTGGATTCTGTTTGCTAGTATTTTGTTGAGGATTTTTGCATCTATTTTCATCAGTGATATTGGCCTGTAGTTTTCTTTTTTTGTAACATATTTGTCTGGTTTTGGTATCAGGGTGTGGTGGCCTCATAGAATGAGACTGGGAGTGTTCCTCTCTCTGCTATATTTTGGAAGAGTTTCAGAAGGATAAGTGTTAGCTCTTCTCTAAATGTTTCATAGAATTAGCCTGTGAAGGCATCTGGTCCTGGGCTTTTGTTTGTTGGAAGATTTTTAATCACAGTCTCAATTTCAATGCTTGTGATTGGTCTGTTTATATTTTCTATTTCTTCCTGGTTCAGTCATGGAAGGTTATGCTTTTCTAAGAATTTGTCATTTCTTCCAGGTTGTCTTTTTTATAGGCATATAGTTGCTTGTAGTAATCTCTAACGATCCTTTGTATTTCTGCAGTGTCAGTTGTTACTTCTCCTTTTTCACCTCTAATTCTATTGATTTGAGTCTTCTCCCTTTTTTTCTTGATGAGTCTGGATAATGGTTTATCAATTTTGTTTATCTTCTCAAAGAACCAGCTTTTAGTTTTACTGATCTTTGCTATTGTTTCTTTCATTTTTCTTTCATTTATTTCTGATATGATCTTTATGATTTATTTCTTCCTGCTCACTTTGGGTATTTTTGTTCTTCTTTCTCTAATTGCTTTAGGTGTAAGTTTCATTTTTTTATTTGAGATGTTTGTTGTTTCTTGAGGTAGGATTGTATTGCTATAAACTTCCCTCTTAGAACTGTTTTCCTGCATCCCATGGGTTTTGGGTTGTCATGTTTTCATTGTCATTTGTTTCTAGGTACATTTTGACTTCCTCTTGATTTCTTCAATAATCTCTTGGTTATTTAGTAGTGTATTGTTTAGCCTCCACATTTTGTATTTTTTATGGATTTTTTTACTGTAATTGATATCTATTCTCATAGCATTGTGGTGAAAAATGATACTTGATATGATTTTAATATTTTTAAATTTACCAAGAAAATTTGTGACCCAAGATATGATCTATCCTGGAGAATTTTCCATGAGCACTTGAGAAGAAAGTGTATTCTGTTGTTTGTGGATGGAATGTCCTATAAATATCAATTAAGTCCATCTTATTTAATGTTTCATTTAAAGCTTCTGTTTCCTTATTTATTTTCTTTTTGGATGATCTGTCCAATGGTGAAGGTAGGGTGTTAAAGTCACCTGCTATGATTGTGTTACTGTCGATTTCTCCTTTTATGGCTGTTAACATTTGCCTTATGTATTGAGGTGCTCCTATGTTGGGTGCCTAAATATTTACAGTTGTTATATCTTCTTCTCGGATTGATCCCTTGATCATTATGTAGTGTCCTTCTTGGTCTCTTGTAATACTCTTTATTTTAAAGTCTATTTTGTCTGATATGAGAATTGCTATTCCAGCAGTCTTTTGATTTCCATTTGCATGGAATATCTTTGTCCATCCCCTTTTAGTCTGTATGTGTCCCTAGGTCTGAAGTGGGTCTCTTGTAGACAGCATACATATGGGTCTTGTTTTTGTATCCATTCAAACAGTCTATGTCATTTGGTTGGAGCATTTAATCCATTTACATTTAAGGTAATTATTGATATGTGTGTTCCTATTACCATTTTCTTAATTGTTTTGGGTTTGTTATTGTATGTCTTTTCCTTCTCTTGTGTTTCCTGCCTAGAGAAATTCCTTTATCATTTGTTGTAAAGCTGGTTTGGTGGTGCTGAATTCTCTTAGCTTTTGCTTGTCTGTAAAGGTTTTAATTTCTCCATTGAATCTGAATGAGATCCTTGCTGGGTAGAGTAATCTTGGTTGTAGGCTTTTCCCTTTCATCACTTTAAACATGTCTTGCCACTCCCTTCTGGCTTGCATAGTTTCTGCTGAAAGATCAGCTGTTAACCTTATGGGATTCTCTTTTGTGTTATTTGTTGTTTCTCCCTTGCTGCTTTTAATATGTTTTCTTTGTATTCAATTTTTGACAGTTTGATTAATATATGTCTTGGCGTATTTCTGCTTGGATTTATCCTGAATGGGACTCTCTGTGCTTCCTGGACTTGATTAACTATTTCCTTTCCCATATTAGGGAAGTTTTCAACTATAATCTCTTCAAATATTTTCTCAGTCCCTTTCTTTTTCTCTTCTTCTTCTGGAACCCCTATAATTCGAATGTTGGTGCATTTAATGTTGTCCCAGAGGTCTCTGAGACTGTGCTCAGTTCTTTTCATTCTTTTTTCTTCATTCTGCTCTGCAGTAGTTATTTCCACTATTTTATCTTCCAGGTCACTTATCCGTTCTTCTGCCTCAGTTATTCTGTTATTGATCCCATCTAGAGTATTTTTCATTTCATTTATTGTGTTGTTCATCATTGTTTGTTTAATCTTTAGTTCTTCTAGGTCCTTGTTAAATGTTTCTTGCATTTTGTCTATTCTATTTCCAAGATTTTGGATCATCTTTACTATCATTATTCTGAATACTTTTTCAGGTAGACTGCCTATCTTCTCTTCATTTGTTAGGTCTGGTGGGTTTTTATCTTGCTCCTTCATCTGCTGTGTGTTTCTCTGTCTTCTCATTTTGCTTAACTTACTGTGTTTGGGGTCTCCTTTTTGCAGGCTGCAGGTTCGTAGTTCCTGTTGTTTCTGGTGTCTGCCCCCAGTGGGTAAGGTTGGTTCAGTGGGTTGTGTAGGCTTCCTGGTGGAGGGGACTGGTGCTTGTGTTGTGGTGGATGAAGCTGGGTTTTGTATTTCTGGTGGACAGGACCGCATCTTGTAGTGTGTTTTGGGGTGTCTGTGACCTTATTATGATTTTAGGCAACCTCTCTGATAATGGGTGGGATTGTGTTCCTGTGTTGCTAGTTGTTTGGCATAGGGTGTCAAACACTGTAGCTTGCTGGTTGTTGAGTGGAGCTGGGTCTTAGCATGGAAATGGAGATCTCTGGGAGAGCTTTTGCCATTTCATATTAGGTGGAGCTGGGTGGTCTCTGGTGGACCAATTTCCTGAACTCAGCTCTCCCACCTCAGAGGCACAGGCCTGACACCCGGCCGGAGCACCAAGACCCTGTCAGCCACACGGCTCTTCAGTATTTCAGATGCAGCCTCATAGGGACTGCAGAATCTGGGTGAGGTGGCTGAAATTTTTCCCTATATCTGATAGATCTGCATAATCATCCTGGCAACCTGACAGTGGTGCCGGCAGCCCAGCCCCACGCTTGCGTTGACCAGAAGCCCTGAGCCGCCTGCACACGGGGCAAGGGTGGAAGCAGAGAACCACAGTTTGTTTTTAAAGTTCAAACAACATATAAAACTATGGGGGATAAATTTTAAAGGAATCATTCCAATCCCATTTCCAGAAACCATTTTCATTTCATACCTCGCTTTCCAGGTGTCTTTTATTGTGAATGCATGAAAATATAGTTAAAACATAATTTTATTTACAAATTTAATAATTTTACTGAGTTGTGAAAATAATGTTATATGAGCAGAATAATTAGTAATTTAATTAAGTATAAAGGAACTGCTAGAGTTTCATGAAATATTTCTTTAATATAATATATGTTAGTGCCCAAATTATTTCTACAAATTATGATAAAATGTTTTTTCACAATTAAAAAATAATTATTGGAGTATAGTTGATTTACAATGTTGTGTTAGTTTCAGGTGTACAGCACAGTGATTCAGTTATACATATGCACATATTCCTTCTTTTTCAGGTTCTTTTCTCATATAGGTTATCGCAGAATATTGAGTAGAATTCCCTGTGGTATACAGTAGGTCCTTGTTGGTTATCTACCTTATTGTAGTGTGTGTGTTCATTCCAAGCTTCTGATTTATCCTTTCCTGTCACATTTCCCCTTTGGTAACCATAAGTTTGTTTTATAAACCTGTATGTCTGTTTCTGGTTTTAAATAAGTTCATTTGTATATATTTTTTTAAAAAATTAGATTCCACATATGAGTGATATCATATGATATTTGTCTTTCTCTGTCTGATTTAGCTCACTTAATGTGATAATTTCTAGGTCCATCCATGTTGCTGCAAATGACACTATTTTGTTCTTTTTTATGGTTACATAATATTCCATAGTATATCTGTACCACATCTTCTTTATTCTGTTGATGGACATTTAGGTTGTTTCCATGTCTTGGCTATTGTAAATAGTGCTACTATGAACACAGGGGTGCATATTTCTTTTTGAATTATAGTTTTCCCTGGGTATATGCCCAGGAGTGGGATTGCTAGATCATATGGTAGCTCTATTTTTAGTATTTTGAGAAACCTCCACACTGTTTTCCATAGTGGCTGCACCAATTTACATTCCCACCAACAGTGCAGGAGGTTTCTCTTTTCTCCGCACCCTCTTCAGCATTAATTGTTTGTAGACTTTTTGATGATGGCCATTCTGACTGGTGTGAGGTGATACCTCACTGTAGTTTTGATTTACATTTCTCTGATAATTAGTGAGGTTGAGCATCTTTTCATGTGCTTTTTGGCCACCTGTATGTCTTCTTTGGAGAAATGTCTATTTAGATCTTCTGCCCATTTTTTTGACTGGGCTGTTTGGTTTTTTTGACATAGTGATTTACAATTTTTAAAGGTTATACTCCATTTACAAAATGTTAGCTGTATTCCCTGTGCTGTACAATATACCCTTGTAGCTTATTTATTTTATACATAGCAGTTTGTACCTCTTAATTCCCTAACCCTGTTTTGCTCTTCCCCCCTTCTCTCTCCCCACTGGTAACCACTAGTTTGTTCTCTACATCTACGAGTCTGTTTCTTTTTTGTTTCATTCACTAGTTTGTTGTATTTTTTAGATTCCACATATAAAAGATATCATACAGTATTTGTCTTTCTCTGTCTGACTTATTTTACTGAGGCTAATACCCTCCGAGTCTATCCATGTTGTTGCAAATGGCAAAATTTAATTTTTTTAATGGCTGAGTAGTATTCCATTGAATATATATACCACAACTTCTTTACCAATTTGTCTGTTGATGGATACTTAGTTTGCTTCCTTATCTTGGCTATTGCAAATAATGCCTGCAGCCCTTTTTCTTTCCTTCTATTTTTGGGAAGACATCCTTCCTTCAGTTGAACAATAATCTCTCCACCTGTGTTTATAAGCAACCCTTCTGTAGAGGTGGTTTTCCATCAATTATTTTTCTTACTCCCCATGCCATGATATCCATCTTCTCTATTTGGCTCCTTCTCATCAACAGTAAAACATTCTCAAGTCTCTCCCATCTTCAAAAAGCATATCCTTTATTCCCCCAGAAGCTGTCCTTTCTCCTACCATTTATGGCCAAGTTTAGCTACATATATCCATACCTATCTTTGTTTTCTCATTTCCTAGGTATTCCTCAGCCTACTAAGTCTGACTTCTGTCCCTACCAGTATGCTTACCTTGCTCTCACCAAGATCGATAAAAATTTATGTATTAAAAAAAAATTTTTTTGTATTTAAAAATTTTTTTAAATTTTTTATTAAGGTCAATAAAATTTTTTGAAGAATGTTAATAGGATGGAGTTTTCCTCTTGTTCAGACTTTCAAATCTTTTTTTAAAAATTTTTGGCAAAATACACATAACAGAAAATTTGCCATCTTAACCATTTTGAAGTGTACAATTTGTCATTTTGTGACTGGTTTATTTCAATCAGCATAATGTCCTCAAGGATATCCATGTTGTAGCATATGACAGGATTTCCTTCCTTTTTAAAAGCTGAATAATATTCCATTGTACGTATACACTACAATTTGTTTATCCTTTTATTTGTCAATGGACAGTTGGTTTGCTTTCAATTTTTGGCTATTGTGAATAGTGCTACTATGAACATGGGTATACAAATATCTCTTCAAGACCCTGCTTTCAATTATTTTGGGTATATACCTAGAAGTGGAATTGCTGGATCATATGGTAATTCCCTTTTTAACTATTTGAGGAATAAACATACTGTTTCACATAGCAGCTGCACCATATTCATTTCCACAAACAGTGCCCAAGAATTCCAATTTCTCCACATCCTTGCCAATACTTCTCTTATTTTCTGTCTTGTTTTTGATAGTGACCTTCCTAAAGGATGTAAGGTAGTATCTCATTGTAGATTTGATTTACAGTTTCCGTAATTTTTGGTGATATTTAACATTTTTTTTATGTGCTTATTGACCATTTGCATATTTTCTTTGGAGGAATGTCTATTTAAGTTCTTTGTCCATCTTTAAACATTTATTGTTATTTTTGAATTAAACAGATTCTTTATATATTCTGGATATTAATCTCTTTCTTGACTTGAAAATATTTTCTCCCATTCCATTGGTTGTCTTTTCATTCTGTTGGTTGTGTTCTTTGATGCATAGAAGTTTTTAATTTCAATGTAGTCCAATTTTTTCTTTTGTTGCCTGAGCTTTTGTTATAGGATTGAGTCTTATTTCAAGTACACATTGTGATTTTATACTGCACTTACTGACTTCTTTATATGACATATGGGATTTTAGCATACAGAGTTCCCCCCAACCCAGGTTGATCCCATCATGGTATTTACTTGTTATGAACTAAGGCATTCATTTTTCTCTCTAACGCTGATTTCCACAACTTTTAGACTTGGTACTATGTTATCTATTTAAATGAATACAATGCTCAATACCCAGCCTCTTTATTCTTCACTTTCCTCCCTGTGTCCTTTATTTTGATTCATCTCTTAAGTCATTGGATTTCAGGGCTCCATATAACTAACCTCAAGGAGAGTCTCAGGTGTCATGTTCTCTACCCATGCACAGGCAACACTGCCTTGCTACCAACTTGGTACCTGAGGGATCCTCTCTTTCCTCCTTCCAACCTTTCCAAGCCTGGTTTGCACTTGTCTCATTTAGCCAGTTTGAGGCATTCTGGAGGACAAGCTACAAAATACAAATTGTATAAATTCAGTGATTCTACATATGAGTCAAATGCTCTTATTTTTGCATTTAAAACTGTCATTGCATAATATAAAAATGAATACTAAATTTATACTAATATTTTAAATTTTAATTTTTCTTTACTTAGAATGATACATAGCAAATGAAAAGTACTGTAAACATCTAGAGAGAGAGAGGATGCAGAAGAAAGAAGAAAACTTTGTACTTTAGTATTTTTAACAGAATTTTTTCCTAGCTTTTTGAACAAAGAGCCCTGCATTTTCATTTTTCATTCTGTCTGTATATGTATATATGTATATATCTATACGTTTTTAGTAAAAATATTGCTTAACTTTATTTTTATGTAAGTTAGCTAATTTTCAGTTTTAAATTGTCAATCCTTTTAGTCTATTTCAAGTTATCTCAATATCTTGTTGTTTCATGTTTTATACATTATATTTCCAAAGTTTCTTTATATTTATTTTAATAATAGTATATGTTTTACTTCCAAAATTTTACACATAATTTTCTATTTTTCAAGAGATTTAGGTGTGTTGGTCATAGCAAAACAATTTCAAAAATCTCTTCATTTTTCTCTGTGATTTTGTCTTTTCCTTTTCTTCATGATGCCAAAATGCTCTACAAATAGAGTAATAGTGTAGAGTTAGATTTCCCCCTGTGGTTTGAATTCACGTTCATCTACTCTATAGGATGGCCAAGTGAAAGAAATAATTTATTTGAATTTTTCGGGTGAAAAGTGGAGTGGGAGGACTACTGTCAAACATAGTTTTGATCAGATGAAGGGTAGGATGTTATTGCCTCTGAGGTTTCTTCTGTGTGTGTGTGCATGTGTGTGTGTGTGTGTGTGTGTGTGTGTGTAGGTGCATAGGCAAATTCTAAACACAATTTATTTTATTTAAGCACAATTTAAGAAGAGTGTGAGAGCATGAAAGAGTAAAGAATAAATGATGAATGAGGGTCAAGGAGTGGGGAGCCACAAGTTGCAAGGTGCACATGGAACCATGGGCTGAGGGCTCCTAGATACCTATGCAATAAAGAGTACTGGAGAAAAAATAACTCACTGTCCTTAGAAAAAACTGACTCTTCTGTAGCCAAGGGGACAAGCAACTACTAAAACCAGTTTTTTTTTTTTTTTAAAGATGTTGGGGGTAGGAGTTTATTAATTAATTAATTTATTTTTGCTGTGTTGGGTCTTCGTTTCTGTGTGAGGGCTTTCTCTAGTTGTGGCAAGCGGGGGCCACTCTTCATTGTGGTGCGCGGGCCTCTCACTATCGCGGCCTCTCTTGTTGTGGAGCACAGGCTCCAGACGCACAGGCTCAGGAGTTGTGGCTCATGGGCCTAGTTGCTCCACGGCATGTGGGATCCTCCCAGACCAGGGCTCGAACCCGTGTCCCCTGCATTAGCAGGCAGATTCTCAACCACTACGCCACCAGGGAAGCCCCTAAAACCAGTTTTTAACCCATTTAATCATTATAATGACAGAACCTAGTGACACTGCTGCTGGTAATCATGTTCCCATAGCCAAGCTCAATAAGACCTGGCATACGCACCTCTGAGAATCAACCGACCCCTTGAAATACACGCTTGCCATGGCCTCTGAGTCAGACCAGCTCTTTTCTCCAGTGGGTGTGTCCATGAGCTACAAATGGGGCTCCCAGTTGGCTTTAGTAAGTAATAACTTCACCCCTTGTGTTCAGATGCAGAGTGGTGGTTTCCTCCGCATCAGATTCGTTCACAGCTCTCCTCCTTCAAAGATAACTTGTCATGTACAGAATCATCAGCGTTGTTCTTTAATACTTTGAATTCTTTGTATCAGTACTTATCAGCTTTATTTAATTAGAGGTGAAGATTAGGGCATCTAGCTACTGTGATTAATTTGGAAGTTGCCTTTTATAAAAAAAAAAGTCAAATAATGTTGCAATGAAAACTGTTTCCTCAAGTCAACAAGCTAACTAATGTTTATAAAGTCAAACACATTCATATTTGAATAGCGAATAAAAATTGGCAGCCTAGAGGCTACTGATCTTCTCTCACCCCAGATCACAGCAGGGTCAGTTCTCTCTATTTTCTACTTAGATGGAGAGCAGTGCCCATGCAGTTTAACTGTACGGCAAATTACATACAAACTTGTAATGAATGTCTTTGTGATATGGCCAGATTAAAAACAGAAAGTATGTCTACAAACCAGGATCATCTTAACAGTTGAGAGAGTTTACCTCTATCTTACACATATTTCAGAAATAAACCCTTCCTTCGTATTTATTGATCTGGAAAAAGTCCCTGTCTTGCATGTGCTTTCACCACATATGCTCGTACAGGCACACAATGCAGAACCACCCTATAAGGATGTACCACCTCTTCCGGTAAGATATACTAGCCCCTCCCAGTTCATGAAGAGGTCCCTCATCACAGCCAGCTTGGATTCTACTCCCAAGCCCTACACAGGGAGAGACCAGAACCTCCTGATCTGGAGCTTGATATTCATGAAGTGCCCACATTTATACTATGGATTTCATCTTCACCTGAGGTTACTCATATGACCACAGAAATACCCTTGAGACAGAATGATGATGCTTGTCATCGTCAACTTGAAACCTGTGTCCTGGGCCTGGACCCGAGTTCTTGTGTTACTCTAGGGATCCAGTTGTTTTATTCATTGTGTAACTACCTTGTGACCAGCACAATTATATACTGATTCATGTTAAACTGTTCAATGTTTAATGTTAACATGTAAATATATCCCAGTTTTTGTAATCTTGTTTTGCATTTCTTTAATTTTTAAAACATATTACAGCTCTAAAAAAATGGAAGTGATCTGGCTTACATGAGCTTCAGAAACACACTCATCTCCTCAATTCATCTCCTCCTCCTGTCTACCCAGTTCTGTGCTCTGTATCAGCTCTTCTCCCCCAAGTGTAAGCCATGCATTTTGTGGGGTTCCTAGAATGAGACTAGATATAGCAATTTAAAGGAGCATGTGGGGAAGCCCCTGTGTGGAGGAGAAACCAGTATGATACTGACTCATCGTCTTGCTGAAAGAACACAAGATGTGCTGGCTGAGACAGAAAGTGGAGAATGGCTTTGGGGAAGACAGCATCTGAGGTGACTCCTGAGGGGGCCAGGAGGAGACTGCCAGGCAGAGAAGGACATTCTGGAATTCAAAAATAGGAGAAGGTTTTTTGTCGCCTTCCTCCAGATGGCTAAATAAAAATTCCTGGATATCTATAGACCAGAAGTATCCTGTGTATTTTGGGTGACTATAATCTAAAGACCATGCCCATGAAGGAAATTGAAGGCTTCTTCTTGACCTGTCATAGGCCAAGTTCCAACCAAGAGTAGGACAGCCTCCTCCTTTGTCTCCATTAGCTGCTCTGCACGGGCTACCACAGTCTTCTTGTTCTACCACAAAGATGAGTCAGGGGTCCGTGCACTTGACAGGGAGCTCCCCCAACCTGAGGTCCCATATAGTGTGGAGAGCAGCCTCTGGTCCTCAGTCAGGCTGTAAAAAGCAATACCATCATCTTGGAAGCCAAAGGCTCTGTATTGTGGGGCTCACACCCTCAGTCTTTCCTTGGATCAGAGGTAAATACTAGGGGTTAAGTAATTTGTAAGGAAGCTGTGTGACTCGGGTGGCCCAGGGCGAGCACGTGCTGTTTGGTGGCTACATTGTGGCCTGAGTAGAGTTGTCAGGGCCAGTCAGGGCATAGAGGGTGCCGGGGGCCAATTTGAAGCTGGTCTGCTTCTATGATGCCAGGAGGGCCTGAGGCAGAGGAGGAGGAGAAGAAGACGAGGAAGGATGGGAGGAAGAGGCAGTGGGGAGGAGGTGGGGGGAGAAGTCCAAAGCCTGAACCCTGGACCCTCCAAGTTTAGAGATCACAGAGATGAGGAGAAAGCAGCACAGAGAGTAGAAAGAGCAGTCAGTGTGTCAGAAGGAAAGCTAAGAACCCAAGTCAGGAAAGGGCATCCACAGCCCAAATGGTGCTGGTAATTCTAGGAAGATGAGGCCTAAGAAGCAGTCTTCCGATTTAGCAGTGGTCATTGTGACCTTGACAAGAATAGCTTCAGGAGAAGTTACTGGATTGAGTTCAAGGGAGAATGAAAGAATGATTAAAAACAATTACAGGGCTTCCCTGGTGGCATAGTGGTTGAAGGTCCGCCTGCCAATGCAGGGGACGCGGGTTCGTGCCCTGGTCTGGAAAGATCCCACATGCTGCGGAGCAGCTGGGCCCGAGAGCCATGGCCACTGAGCCTGCGCGTCCGGAGCCTGTGCTCCGCAGCGGGAGAGGCCACAGCAGTGAGAGGCCCGTACATCGCAAAAAAAACAAAAACAAAACAATTACATATGTTTCTTGTGTATGTTTTCCTGTAAAGGAAGGAGAGAAATGGGGAAACAGGGCTGGAGCTGTAGAGGGAAATGGGGAGAAGAGACTAGAAGGGGATGCATGTTTGATTTCTTGTTTGTATTCTCCCCAGATCAGTGGAAGGGGAAAATGAGGCAGAGGAAGGGAGAATACCTGGTGAGTGAGAGAGAAGGATGTCATGCCCAGATGGTGGGGCTGCCCCAAGACGTCATGGACAGGTCATTCGCCATAACAGGAGGGAAGATAAGTGGGGCACATGCCATAGGGGCGCTTTGGCAATTTTCATCTGATTAACATCTATGTTCTTAGAAATCAAGCAGTTTGATTCTGGTCTTTCAATACTGGCTGATGGATTATCTTAATTCAGTTTTCCTTTAGAAAAGCTTATTTCAAGGCTCTCTATGATTGGACCATAAATTAAAATCTTCTAGGGCATCAAGTCCATCAGGGATTCTAGTTAGACGATGGGGTTATTTTGTGACACATGAAAGTTTATGGCAAGCAACTGTATAACATTTTGTTATTTTAATAAGGGAGAAAGAACGTGGCCTATTGTATGATTAGATCAATCCAAGAAAATGGGATTTCCAGCTATCTGATCTTTGCTTTCTGTTCATATTCAAATGTGACAGCCCCATTTTTCACTCAAATAATGAATGATTGTGTACTAGTCTAGATTCTCCAGAGAAGCAGAAACAATCTGATATAGAGAGAGAGGTTTATTGTAAGAAATTGGCTCATGTGGTTATCAAGGCTGAGAAGGCCTAAGATTTACAGCCAGCTAGTTGAAAACCCAGGAAAGCTGATGGTATGGTTCTTGTCCAAGTCTGAAGGTCTGAGAAGCAGAATTGCTGGTGATGTAAGTTCTAGTCCCAGGCCAAATCCAAATGCCGGAGAAGACCGCTGTTCCAACTTGAAGGCAGTCAGACAGGGAAAGCAAATTTTCTCTTACTGCATCTTTATTTTTTTCTATTCAGGCCTTCAATGGATTGGATGATGCCCACTTACATTGGAGAAGGCAATACGCTTTATTCAGTCTACTGATCGAATGCTAATCTTCTCCAGAAATGCCCTTACAGATGCACCCAGAATGATATTTAAGCAAATATCTGTGCACCCAGCGGCCCAGTCAAATTGACACATAAAGCTAAACATCACAAATAGATACACATGAAAATAAATGTAAAGTGCATATTTAAGGGAAACGGATGCCATTTGTTAGGCAATGAGGTCATCCAAAATATGGACAATGATCAGAATATGGTTGGGAAATAATCAGAACAGGGAACTGTTGTGGATCTTCTTTTGTGTGTGTGTGCTGACATATTATATAACAGCACATAGCAGAAGAAAACATCTTTGGAAATTAAGACAAGAAGATCTTATATTAGGAATGCATTATTTTGTTAGGGCTGCCATAACAAATTACCACAGACCAGGTGATTTAAACAACAGAAATTTATTTTCTCACAGTTCTGGAGGCTGGAGGTCCAAGATCAAAGTGTCAGCAGGTTTGGTTTCTTCTGAGGGTTGTCATGGAAGGATCTGTTCCAGCCCCCTCTCCTTGGCTTACATCTGACTGCCTTGTCACTGCCTTGTCCCCACACGTCCTCTTTGTGCACTCATGTCCCCATGTCTCTGTGTGTCCAAATTGCTCTTCTTATGAGGAAACCAGTCAGATTGGATTGGAGCTCACCCTAGTAGCCTCATTTTAACTTAATCACCTACGGGTGTTATTTTGGAAAATAAGTGAAGAATGTGCATCAAGGTAAAGGAGTCATGAGCTGTGTCAAATGAGAAATATGAAAACTGAGACTTGACTATTGGCTTTGGAAATGTGACTTGACAATTGGTGATTTGACAAGAGTAGTTTTGGTAGAGTGTCAAAAGTCTGACTGGAGTGGGTTTAAGAAAGTATGGATGGAGAAGATTCGGGGAGAGTAAGTACAGACAATTCGGTGTAGAGGGGAGCAAAGTGGGCCAGTAAATAGCTGAGGAAGTGGGCCAAAAGAAGGGTTTTATTTACTTATTGTAAGATGGGACATATAATAATAAACTTGGATGATATTAGAAATAATTCAAGGAAAAGTGAAAAATTACAAGAGGAGAGAGAGGAAATCCTTAATGGACCTTTGTCCTTAATTAGGTACATGGATGGATAGACCATCCTGTTGTAAGGTGGGGAAACCCAGTGTCCTGGAGCAGATGCTGGTGGGCAGGTAAATGCAAGACAAGTGGCTTGTGGAAATTCTCTACTGGTTTCTTCGCTTCTAGTGAAGTCAGAAGAAAAATAAGAATCTGAGAGTGAGGTTTGTGAGGAGATGTGGGGAGAGAGAAGAGTGAGGGAAGGTTTAAAAAGTGGAGAAGAAAGAAGCCAAGAGACACAGAAGCACAGTATGTTTTTTGGCAAAATTCAGTGTACACAGATGTTTCCGCTCACTTGATCTCAACACAGTTGTGCGTTTTTCTCTATTCTATTTGGCTGCTCAGGTGCAGACAAAGGAAAGGTGGAAGGGTGGGGTTAACCAGGGTTGTGGTTTTGTCTCCACAGTGAGTTCTAGGCGATGAGAGAGGGACAAGAGTGCACATATTGCATAGAGCCACAAACTGTGGGATTTAGGAGGTGTAATCAAGGAGAGATGGCAGCAAGACAGTGACAGAAGGTGAAGAGAATTGGGGAATTGGTCACTGAGGAGATTGCAGTGCTAGATGTATTTGCCCAGTTATTTGGCTAAAGATGCCTAATTCTATTATTTGAGTAAATATTTGGGGTGACTGTGTTTTATTTCTCCTTTGAAATGTTTACAGAAATAATAAAGAACAAAGGGCTGACTTCTCAACTTCTGAATCTAGAATTATTTAAAAGAAGCAAACTGAGTATTGAATACTCATAAAATGGCCTTTCTTATCCTGAGTATTTGAGGAGGCAGGGTCAATCTTTAAGGTCACTGGAGTTGTGAGTGCCATGACATAATCAGGGAGTACCCTTGAGGCCCAGACAGAAGAGCTGCTATTAAGAAGTATAGAATATTTTTATCTGGGCATCTATCAAGCTTATCTGTTCTAATGCTTCACTTTGCAGTGGAGGGATGCAAGGTGGCTCAGCTCATCTGAGCCAAGTCCCTACTCAAATCCACATCTGTAGATGGTTGGGTTTTCTGCTCCCTGGCTACCTCCTAACTCACCAGATATTTTTGTGCAGAACAGGTCCACAAATAGGCTTCTTGCAATCTGCCCCCAGACATGGCTATCACCTTACACACTGCAGACGCCAATAGATCTCAGTGAGATGTGCAATCTTCCTCTACACACCCCCAAGACAGATCCTTCCACTAACAGCCTCTAAGGTGTTTTAGCACACATTGTCCAAAAGAGAACTTACTTAACATTCCTGACGAGGGGTACCAAAGGAAAAAAAGTTCCTAAAAGAAACCAAAGGAGTATTCCCAGATAGGGAGACTGTGGGTGGGAATGAGCTGCAGCAGGAGAGGAGAAATGAGCAGAAACAATGTATAACCACCCACGTTGCACTCTTGCTGATTGTCCACAGGGGGCGCCTGGGCTGGTGCTCCTATGGTTTGCAGCCCTGGCAGTCAATCTCGCCTGTATTTGCATATGGGCACCTCAAAAACTATAATATTAGTTCTCCCTAAAGAATACAACATAGTAGCTTGAAACCTTCTATCCAAGCTTCAGAGTGTGCTCAAAAGGCATTCCTTTTGTCTATCATAAATGCCCAGAGTTCTTAAATACAAGCCTGATTAGTACTGTGTGTATTAGGTGTCAGTGCCAATTATGTTTTTCTTGTCAGAAAACGAAACAAAACAAAAAACTAACTAAAAGCTACAATTTACCAGTAGCGGGAGTTTTAAGAAAATAAAGATGAAAAAACAAGTTTTCTCTTCCCAGGGGTCCCCATTTCTTTTACCAGGTTTGTCTTGTTCTGTCTGATCTTATGATTTTCCCTACCTTTGCTTTCCAAAATTTGATCTGACTCACATTCACAGGTCCCGTGTTTCACTTAAAATACAGGTGATGTGAGTTATAGTAGCTCCAATGCTATATGAATTTGGAGTTTGCTTGATTCCTCTGTTCCCCAAAGGCCAGTCTATCTTTGGGAAACAGTTTGTGGTTCTCCAAAAAGTGAACATAGAGATACCATATGACCCGCCGATTCTACT
The DNA here is from genome assembly GCF_059928025.1 of Delphinapterus leucas. Lineage (NCBI taxonomy): Eukaryota > Metazoa > Chordata > Mammalia > Artiodactyla > Monodontidae > Delphinapterus > Delphinapterus leucas. The sequence continues at coordinate 26,586,988 of NC_143134.1, forward strand.
CCTAAGTATATGCTCAAAAGAACTGAAAACATATGTCCACACAAAAATTTGTACACAAATGATCATAGCAACATCATTCATAATAACCAAAAAGTGGAAATAATTCAAATGTTCGTCAACTAATGAATAAACAAAAAGTAGTATATATATACATTGGAATAAAATGAGCAGCGAGAAAGGATGAAGTACTGGCATATGTTACAATATAGATTAATCTTGAAAAAATTACTCTGAGTAAAAAAAGCCAATCACAAAAGAACATTTATTGCATGATCCATTTATATGAATTATCTAAGATAGGCAAATATAGAGACAGAAAGTAGAGTAATCTATGTAAGGGCCTAGAGGGAAGGGAGAATTGGGAGTAACTACTAATGGGTGCATGATTCCTTCTTGAGGGAACTAAAATTTTCTAAAATTAGATTGTAGTGATAATTGCACAACACTGTGAATATACTAAAGAATATTGAATTGTGCACTTCAGTTGGTAAATTGCATGGTATATGAATTATATCTTAAAAGGTACATACTGAGAGCTTTAATATGCAACGTACTATTTAAAGATCTGGGAAGGATATACAATAGATATAAGATTTGCCCATAATGAACTGAAAATACTAGTTTGTAACTTTTTTCCCATATCTATATTATATATAAAGGTATGGTTTTGTGCCAGCCTTAGCTTGATAATGATGCCATTGATTAGGAACACCTGGGGCACTCACCTGGGCTCTACTGCTGCCTATGGCCACTCCCACAGACATTTCCCAACCAGAGCCGATGCTGTGGCTGGACTGGTCCTGGTGGTCCTTATTATGATTGCAGGATGCACCACAACAACAATCATCAGGGAACTTTGTAAAAACAAGGTTTATTTTTCTCACTTCCTGATGAGTACTTAGCACATCTGGGCCCACACAGCAAGGTCTCGAGTGGAGAGAAAACACAAGGACCTGGGCCTTTGTCTTTATTGGGATTGAGCGTGTGGTGTCTTGGGTTTCACAGCTTTACTCTTTATTGGTGAATTTAATACATAAGAGCAGGAATTGGAAGAAGGAAGAGAAAAGCAGGATGACTCAAGAGGTCAGTTATCTAGGTCACCCAGGGCTTTCTACAAGGGAAACTTCATGGGTGGGGGGGTGGACTGGCTCTTTATGTAGTTGTGTAGCTGACAGTGTGTTTATTTGAGATGGATATCTTTGAAATGAATGCCTCAGTGTTAATGTCCTGAAACTATGTGTCTACCTGACTAAAATGAGATGAGATGAGTATTAGTTTTCCTTATCATGTCTTGTGATATAATGTGATGATGCTTTTCCTACCCCTGCAACAATTGATGGGCACATCAGAACTCTGAGACCTCTGGTCACTTGACACTCAACTTCTGGGTTTTGGGCCTCAGTATGCTGGCTGAGCATGAGAGGACTACTTGGGGCACACAGAGCACTATGAAGTATGGATCCCAACCCTACCCTGCTAATTGCATCATGCACTGTGTTCCCCATTTATGTAAAGCATCTATTCCATTCCATTTTCCTTTCTTGCTTTCTTAAATCTCTCCACGCTCCCCACCCTACCCCAACTTTTTCCTCTGGTCTCTTGCATAGATCTTTAGCAGTATTGATCCCCACTAATGGAATCTTAGGGTTAAGAATATTGAGACTTTTGATTTTTATCTTCTTTTTGATAAAGGGGAAAGGAATATTAACACTATAAATCCTGAGATGAAGCCATGCACAAGGTGTTATGAAAGGCTACAGACAGGGCAAATGTTCTGAATTTGAAAATCTTGGAAACTTGGGTGAACAGAGCAAGGGGGTGCCCCCTTTATTGTAAGGGAATTTTTAAAAAATATATTTATTTATTTATTTTGGCTGTTCTGTGTCTTAGTTGAGGCATGTGGGATCTAGTTCCCTGACCAGGGATTGAACCCAGGCCCCCTGCATTGGGAGCATGGAGTCTTACCTGCTGGACCACCAGGGAAGTTCTGTAAGGGAATTTTTTTAAAAATTTATTTTATTAAAGTATAGTTGATTTACAATGTTGTGGTAATTTCTGCTGTACAGCAAAGTGATGCAGTTATACGCATATATACAGTTTTATCATACTCTTTTCCATTATCATTTATCAGAGGATATTGAACATAGTTCCCTGTGCTATACAGTAGGACCTTGTTCTTTATCCACTATATATATAATATTTTTAGTTGACACTTCTTCCCAGGTAAAATTCTTTAATGACTTTCCATTTTCTTATCTTCGCTTTCAAAGCCATACTAAATTTGGCTTCAGTGTCTCTCTTCAGGCTTAATTTCTTTTACTGCTCTGCAGACAAACAGACCTACTCATTATTTCTTTTATATGTGCCTTGCTCCAGTTCTCTGCCCCTCAGATCAGGCAGACTTGAACTTCTTCACATCTATGTGTGCAGATCCATGCTGCTTCCTCCAGAAAAACTTCACCCAACCCAGAAGGAAATAATGGTAGAATTCCCCAGAATGGGGCACTCTACTTCTTTGGAACTCTCTCGAGGTCCTTTTTGCTTTCTTCCTGGTTTCCTAATTGCACTGTGCATATCACAGGACTCCTAATCTACCATCTTCTTGAAAGCAGGCATTTTATCTTGTTCTATTTTATCTTAAGGATAGTAAGAATTTCTTAAATGTTTATTAAATATAAGATGAATAATAGTAATCTTAAAAGATGTTTTTCAGGGAAAAGCCTCTTGTTCACTAATCATTAAGTTGAGGTATACAAGTTGGGAGCCTCCTTTGTGAGATAATTTGTTGTTTTGAACGGGAGAAACCATTGCATCCCAGTTCCATCCCTGTTCAACCTCTTAGTTAAAATCTCCCTGGGCTGTAGCTCCAAAGGGCCAGATTAAATTCCCTGCTCCAACAGATATGGCCTAAGCTATTTACTACTCTTAGCCTTGGATTGCTCATTTCTAAAATGAGGGAAATAATATTCTTTCACCGCAATTTCCCTGTCTGAAAAGTAGGACTTGACAGTGGCTCTTTTGTAGGCTGTGTAATAATATAGGCAAAGTGCTTACCATGATGCAGGGCACATGTCACTACTAACAATTTATCTTCTCTTTTAATGACTATCCACAAACATGAAGAGTTTTATGAATTAAATAAATGTTATATACTGTCTTAATTTAATGGTGGTAGAGGATTCACAAATGACTGGCTAGAACTGCATATAATCTGACCCTCCCATTCTTGCTCTAATCAGGCTCCCTAAACTTATTAGAAATCTGAAATATGCCCAATTTACATCTATCCCTAAGTATCTCATAATGGAAATGTTTATATTTTTACCATATTTGTTAGAAAACAAATGCTTTGGGAACCTGACCAGAGGAGAAAACAATTGCTAGTGTTTAAATTGTTTATCATAGGGTCTTTTTGAACGCATAACAAAAAGGTAAGGTCCATTTCTCAAAGCCTTCCTGAATTTTCTAAGTACACTTAATCATCATTAAGCCTTAAATGATAAGCGATATCAATGTGATTGCTGCAAAAACATGATAAATTACTTCTTACCACCAACTATATTTTAAAATATTAGAATACTGGAGGTTTATTTAAAATTTTTGAGTATATTGAATATTTTATCTCTAAGACAAACCTAAGCATGTATATAGAAAACGTAAGAAAGTGATTTTGCATTTAAATTAAATGCATATTAATTAATGTGGATTACATTTACCACATTAGAACTTGAAAGTAAGCTGGCAGTGAAAACTGAGCAAGGTTATGGCTTTGTGATTCTAGTGTAAAAATACTCCACAAACATAAAGTGCTCTCTAATCATTGTTTAGAATTCCTAAATAGAAAATGTTTAGGACAGCATTCAAATGTTGGCTCTCCACTCACCTAAGATGCACACCATGTGCCAGGGCAGTTCAGGCAGAACCATCCTAAGAAGGGCTGTGACTCTCTGGCTTGCAATCCTGCCCTAATGATCTGAGTAAAACTGCAGGACTGATTTTCCTGTCAGCCTTGAAGGCCATCTTCTCACTCTCAGAAAACATCAAAATGGAAGACACAGAAGCCTTTGTATCTGGCCACTGAGGTCATTTTCCATCTGTGAGGACTTCTGGTTTCTAGATCTTTGTCTTCCTTGTCCCCAAACATGTTTGTTTATTACTATATGGACCTTGTTATTCTGAGGATTTGGTGTTGCTGCTAACCACTGAATTTGATGACTTTCATAACTGTTCACTGGGACATCTGTTTGAAAATATCAGAGAGCAACCAAGGCATCCAGGTATTGAGGGTTTAAAATTCAGAGTAAAGGGAAGCACACTATAGTGAGTCCAGTATTCTCTACTTTCCCCTCAAGATAACTGCCAATTGTAAGCAGTGAGATACCAAGAAGTCAAGAGCAGAATTGGGGGCTGAGAGATTTGATGGTCTCATATGGCTGGGGAGACAAAAACTGGAGTTCAGGGCTTCCAGTTCAGCAAAGACTAAGATTCTGGAGCAGTGAGGGTGACGGATCTCTGAACTACATCCCCCAAACTGGGTACAGACCAGTCAGTCTAGGGGGCTGGTGGACTAGGCAAGAATGGTGTGGGGTGGAGGAGAGTAGGTAGGCAGAGCACCAAGCAGAGCATTCAGTTCGGCCTCATGAAACTTACCAAAATCCTAGAGAAATGGGAAGCTCCAGAGAAGAGACGGAGGGAGCTGAGTGAAGCCAGCATGAGATCCTCCCTAACATACAGCTTCAGCACCTGGTCCATCTTCCTAGTCCCTGCCACGTGTCCACTGCTGTCTATACTTAGTCTCCAGCAGGATTATAAGAAATGAAGTCTAGTGAGAGAATAAAAAGGATGTAACTGAATGAAAAGATCTCTGGTAAGAACTGGCATTGAGATGCCAGTTTCAGTGGACATGGAGAAGACCCTCTGACAAACTGCCAAGTGCAGAGCTGTCTAATGGGGACACTTATAAGAGAATTGGAAAATAGGGTCAAAGAAAAGTAGCTGAAGATGTTCTGACTAAACTCATACAAAATCTATGTGCTTCATGACAAAGGAGAGTAGGGTGAACAAGTGAAGGAAGCCACCCTTACTATTGTTACTAAGGCTGGCGGAGTATTCTGGGGGGAGTTTGGACATGAAATTTGCCAGGGCTGCAAAGTTCCTTGCTGTCTGCGGGAGAGCTCTACTGCCCCCTGCCCACCTCTACCACCCCAATACCCCTTGGGAATGCTTGTAAGAATCTCACACTCTTTCTCACTAACTTGTCCCTTCATACCTGCCTGGGGGACCTGGCACCTCTGCTGAATTCCAGGCCTTCAATGCTCCCAGGTCCTGGCAGACAGAGGCATGTCCCAGACAGTGACTGAGAGACCAGCCTGGGAAGGAACCCTGCTGACTGAGACCCAGAGAAGGAAGCCAAGAAAAAGAACTGCAGATGGGGATGGGGACAGAGAAGGAGGAAAGCAGAGGAAGACTTTATGGGGCAAAACAGCAAGGAGGGCTTCCCTGGTGGCGCAGTGGTTGAGAGTCCGCCTGCAGATGCAGGGGACACGGGTTTGTGCCCCGGTCCGGGAAGATCCCACATGCCGCGGAGCGGCTGGACCCGTGAGCCATGGCCGCTGAGCCTGCACGTCCGGAGCCTGTGCTCCACAACGGGAGAGGCCACAACAGTGAGAGGCCCACGTACCGCAAAAAAAAAACAAACAAAAAAAAAAAACAGGACAGGAAAGGGCTGTGAACTCCTCCTGCCAGCTATAAGCAACTGAGAAGTCCTGAAAACCCAACCAATTTCTATGTCCTAGATTTTAATAATTTAAAATTGTCCTCTTTTCTTCAGTTTTGCTTATTAGAGGTATTTGTTCTGTTTTGTTGTTGTTGTTGTTGAGCTTCTCAATAGTTTTCTATCTACAAATGCAGAATTATTATAAGAGAGCCCTTAGGAATGGGAGCGTAGGAACTGGGGACAATTGTAAAGCAGCATTTGACCTCTAGACCATGTAGTAAAATCATTTCTGTGCCCTTTCAGGATACATCCATGATTCCTCCCTTTCCCCACTAAAGCCAATAACACTGTGATGGAGATGCAACTAGGTATCCATACAGCTAAGGGTCAACTCCACTTGGACATCAGAGAGGAGAAGATCACAGGAGATAGGGGGTGATGTGTGAGATGATGCAGAGATCTAAGTGATTACTTAAAAATAATTGTTAACGTCATCACCCAAAGACCACCCATAACATCTGGAGTTGAATAAGTTGGGTTCATTACTTGTTGCAGTGAGGGAAAACACACACCATGGGGACTGTGGGGTATCTCAGTAAGAGGGTGTTCATACCTAACATATGATTGCATTTTAGTTGGGTAATTTGGGAGGTGGTCTAAGGAAGCAGGGGCTACTCTGGGTTGAATGTTGTTAGAAATCAGAGAACAAGTCTATGATTATCTCAATAAATTTTATCTAAACGGAGGGTAGATTATAGTGAAGTTATTGGTTAAGAGTAGCAGTCATTCATTTAGCAAAATAGGGAATGTATGATATTTTGTGAGTTGCATGTCATTTTATCTCAAGTGGACGTTGTGTGTGTGTGTACAACAGAAAAATAACATGGTTCAGTCATAAGCATTAGGTCTGTTTGTAGTAACCTTGAGGTTTAAGCATGAGGCTAAATCAGTTTCTGGATGTCAGACACTACTTTTTCTCTTAGAAGGGGATAAAAGCTCAATTAAGGCAATTCCTGTATTTTACACATGAGGCAACTCAGGCCCACAGAGATCATCCAAGTGCTTAAGGTCATAGATCTGGACTTGTCTTAATAACACATGTAATAATTATAGTATCTAGTAACAGTGCCATCTTTTAGATATGGTCTGTAGCATTTTATGTGTATTATGTCATTTAGTCCTCACAGCCACCCTAAAAGTCAAACATTATGAGAAAATGAGGATGGAAAAAGTTTACTCCCTTATCCAAATTACACAGCTAATACCTGACAGAGCTGGGATTCTATACCTGACTCTGGGTGTTTAGCTCCAAACTGCAGTCTGCAGTGCTTCTGCTGGTGGAGAAGAGCTGCCGCTCCAGAAGGATGTCCACAAATGATTGTGTTATGTGGTCAGACAGCTGGTGGACGTCATACTTCTCATCCATAGTATTAATTACTTTCAGACACCTCATACTTAAGGCAATCATTTGTAAGCTCTATCAAAACTAAATCAACGTTTGATCAGGAGATCAAATATCTTAGAAAAAGAGCCACTTTTAACCTGGTGTACACAACCAAAATTTTGAAACACACACAGCAGAAGAACAAATTATCAGTAAAATGACTGTACTACACAGAATGCAATAACAATTAACCTGGTAAACATCATGTTTATATGACTGTTATATGAATGTCCACTATTCATCAAGGGGAAAAATATTCTTTAATTTTCTTATGTACATATCTACTTTCTTCCATGTTAATAATCTAGCAAACATTGGCTTTGCTGTTTTCATGATGAGGTAGTGAAATAAACAGTGAAATTTAATGCTGTCGTTAATGGGTAGACCATTCATTTAACTTTAATCAATGTGACTACTGAGAGTTCATTGAAAATCCATACTCTTGCTTCTATAATATTGAAGCATAATTAATTATAGAAAGATATAATAAATGTTTCCTAAATGGATATAGAAAACATATAGAAATCTAATGGATATAGAATTAGATTTTAATAAACTAAGTGCTTGTGTATTATATAGTATATAAGGTGATTAGCATTTCTCAGTAAGCTTTGGGATATACACTTAGTAGTGGTGGGTCTTGAAAAATAAAAATACAGTGAGGTTAGAGATTGATATAGTTTAAAGCCTGCCCTTTCTGTTCCCCTTTTTGCTGTGTATGAGCAATTGTCTATGCCATAATGGTGTAAACTAGAGGAGGAAGATGTATGTGATTTGCTGCTTTAATGCCATTGAGCCCCCAAGGATCTGGGCAGAGCTTGTTTCATTATCATGAATATAAAATTGCTACATTAGAGCTTGGTCTGAGCATACTATAACTGAATAATCCATTCAAAATCTAAATATGAATCATTTTTAATGCAGGATTTGTGTTAGTACTAAATCACATTATTCTTGGAAGTGTTTATTTGTTCCAAGGTGATGTCTGTCAATCTTGTTAGAGTTATAATGAGTTGTTAGAGTTATAATAAAGGCTCTAAATAGAGCAAATAATTGTCTGAGTGACTCCTTATACTGGTAAAAACTGAGTGTACTTTCATACTAGAACAATGTATGCAGTGATAGTTACATCTGAAAATATGAAGGATAGCTTCATTTGGGTATCTGTGATTTTTCTTTCTAGAAATTACTTTATTATTCATTGGTTCTTACATATGACCTATAAATGAGATAGTTATTATAAGTAGAACTTGGAATGTCAAAAATGAGGGAAGTTCCAGTCCCTGAGGTACACATGGGGAGTCAGTAGTGAATCTGGTGATATCTCCCCATTCCCCAAAGCTCAAATTTGGGACAAATTCTGTTTTGGAAAAGATGGTTTCATAGCTCCCTGGGACACCCAACATGGAGGAAGCTGAAAAATCTAACTTAAAATTAGAGCATGATTTCTCAGATGCAACTTAAGAAACTCTTTGTAATCTTTAGAGCAACCTTAAGAAAATAACTAAAAGTATATAGTAAAACATTCAAGAATGGAATTAACATAGTCAACTAAAAATATTTATTTACAGTAAAAGAAGGTAGTCAAAGAGGAATGAAGAAACAGAAAAAGATAGGAGACATAAAGAAAACAGCAAATGGCATCTTTAAAGCCAACCATGCCAACAATTATATTCAATGTGAATGGTCTAAACATCTCAATAAAAAGACAAAGATTATTAGGCTAGATATAAAAACAGTATCTATGTATATGCAGTCTATAAGACACACACATAGATTCAAAGATACAAATAGTTTGGAAGTAAAAGATGGAAATGGCTATACCATACAAACAGTAATCATAAGAGAGCTGAGTGGTTATATTAATATCAGAGAAAATGAACTTTAAATAAGAAATATCATTAGAGGGCTTCCCTGGTGGTGCAGTGGTTGAGAGTCTGCCTGCCGATGCAGGGGACACGGGTTCGTGCCCCGGTCCAGGAAGATCTCACATGCTGTGGAGCGGCTGGGCCCGTGAGCCATGGCCGCTGAGCCTGCGTGTCCGGAGCCTGTGCTCTGCAACGGGAGAGGCCACAGCAGTGAGAGGCCTGCGTACCGCAAAAAAAAAAAAAAAGAAAAGCAAAGAAATATCATTAGATAAAAAGAGGGTGAAAAAATGAGGAAGACATAAAAACTATAAATTTATAGACACATAACAATGGAGCCTAAAAAGGTACAAAGCAAAGCCTGACAAAATGGAAAGAAGATATAGACAAATGGAAAACTATAGTAAAAGATTTTGGTACTCTCAATAATTGGAAGAACAACTATACAGAAAATTAGGAAGAATGAAGACTTGAACAACATTATTGACCAACTTGACCTAACTAACCAACATAGAATGTACTACCCAATGGCTGATGAATAATATATATTTTTTCAAGACCACCATGAGAGACTTCCCTGGTGGTCCAGTGGTAAAGAATCTGCCTTACAATGCAGGGGACGTGGGTTTGATCCCTGGTCAGGGAGCTAAGATCCCAAATGCTGCAGGGCCACAAAGCCCATGCGCCACAAATACTGAGGTCGTATGCCTCAATGAGAGAGCCTGTATGCCACAAACTATAGAGCCTACGCACCCTGGAGCCCGCATGCCACAACTAGAGAGAGAAAACCCACACACCACAACTAGAGAGAGAAAACCTGCACACCACAACTAGAGAGAAGCCTGTGTGCATCAAGAAGACCTGACACAGCCAAAAAAAAGACCACCATGATCATCATCCTGGATAGCTCTAAATTTAAAAGCTTGTTACTTAAAACGATTGAAATTATACAAAGAATGTTTTCTGAGCACAATAAAACTAAATTGGAAATCAACAATTGGGGAATTTATAACCTCCCATGTATTTAGAAACTTAAAAACACACTTTTAAATAACTCATAGATCAAAGAAGACATAACAAAGAAATTGGAAAGTATTTTGAAACTGAAGGAGTAGAAAAACACAGCATATCAAAATTAATGGATGCAGTTAAAAAATTAATCTTTTGATGTCTATATAAGAAAAGAAGGGTCTCAAATCAATAACCTAAGCTTCCACCTTAAAGAAGTAGAAGAGAAAAATTAGCCCAAAGTGAAGCTGAAGAAATAAAATAATTAAATTAAAGCAGAAATCAATGAAAAGGTAATAAAAATGCTTAAAGAAATCGATACAAACAAAAGTTGGTTCTTTGAAAATATCAACAATATTGGCAACTCTTAGATAAGCTACAAGTAAATAAAACAAAGACAAAAATATCAGACTCTGGAATGCAACAGGGTCATCCCTACCTACTCTACAGAAATTTTAAAGATTATAAGGGAATATTACAGTCACCATTATGTTAATAAATTTGATAGCTTAGATAAAATGATCAAATTCTTTGCAAAACAAAAATTATCAAAACATCATTTCAAGAAGAAATAGAATTTTTCAATAGTACCATAACAGTTAAAGAAAATGAACTGATAATTAAAAATTTTTCCACAAAGATAAGTCTAACCCTTGGGGTTTTACTGGGAAATTCTACAAATACTTAGAGAAGAAATAATTTCAATCCTTTATAAACTCTAAGAAATCACAGAAAGAAGGAATACTTCCCAAATCATTTTATTAAGCCAGAGTTATCCTGATAGCAAAGACAGACAAAGATATCTCAGGAAAGCAGCAACAGCAAAAACTACAGACCAATATTTCTCACAAATACAAAACTCCTTAACAAAATATTAATTAATGTTTTGTTCATATAAAAATGATTACATACCATGATCAAGAGGAATTTATCCACTTGAGTTCAGAGTTGGTTTACACCTGAAAATCCGTTAGTGTAATATACCATAATAATAGAAGTAAAGAAAAAAATTTACATTATTTTAATAGAAATAGAAAAAGCACTTGACTACACCCAGGACCCAATTATGATTGAAAAATAAATAAATAAATAACTTGCAACAAACTAGGAATGAGAAGGGAAAAACATCAACATGATTTAAATAATCTACAAAACCCTGTACTAATATCACTCTTAGTTGTGAAATATTGAATGTTTTCCCTTAAGATTGGGCACAAGGCAAGAATGATTTTTTTTGTTACTTCTATTAAACATTGTACTGGAGATTCTAACTAATACACTAAAAGGACATAAAAGTAAGAATAGATTAAAAGCACATAAAGTGAAAAGGAAAAAATAAAAGTGTCTTTAATTTGGATTATATATCTCTGTAAATAGAAAATCCCAGGGAATTCACAAAAACACTCTAATAAAATTAGCAAGGTCACAACACATAAAATCAATATACAAAAAACAATTGTATTCCTATGTACTAGCAACAAACAATCCAAGTATAAAATTTAAAGAATAATTTAATTCATAATATCTTCAAATAGAATAAAATAATTAAGAATACATATAACAAAAGAAATAAAAAATGTACATATTGGAAACTAAAAAATGTTGCTTATAGATATTAAAGAAGATCTAAATAAATGAATAGGTATTTCATATTCACGAATCAGAAGATTCAATACAGTCAACATGGCAATACCCTCTAAATTAATCTATAAATTCAATACTATCTCTATCAAAACCTCATCAGAAAAAAAAAAACAAACAAAAAACAAAAAAACCCAAAAAAACCTCATCAGGTCTACTGTGAAAATTTACGTGGTAGTCCTAAAATTTATCTACAAATGCAAAGAACCTAGAATAGCAAAACCCATTTTGAAAAAGAACAAATTTGGAGGATTTACATTACTTGATTTCAAAACTTGCTCTAAAGGCATAGTCATCAAGATACATACACTAACGAATAAGAATCAAAGGTCAGGGGCTTCCCTGGTGGTGCAGTGGTTGAGAGTCCGCCTGCCGATGCAGGGGACATGGATTCGTGCCGCGGTCCGGGAAGATCCCACATGGTGCGGAGTGGCTGGGCCCGTGAGCCATGGCCGCTGAGCCGGCGCATCCGGAGCCTGTGCTTCACAACGGGAGAGGCCGCAACAGTGAGAGGCCCGCGTACCGCAAAAAAAAAAAAAAAAAAGAATCAAAGGTCAAGAAATAAATCCTTCCATTTATGGAAATTGATTTTTGACAATGGTAGAAAGATGATTCAGTGGGGGAGAGGATAGCGTTTTCAGCAGATGGTGCTGGAACAATTGGATATTCACATGTAAAAAATAGGAACTTAGGTTCTTACCTCAGGCCATATACAGACATTAACTCAAAATGCCTCATAGGTTTAAATGTAAGAGCCAAACTATAAAACGTCCAGGAAAAACAAAACAAAACAAAAAAAAGACAGAAAGTCTTTGTTATCTTGAGTTAGGCAAAGATTTCTTCTATACAACATCAAGGTATGACCCAATGTAAGATAACCTTGATAAATAGGACTTCAAAATTAAAAACTATGTACTTCATAAGATTCATTAAGAACATGGAAAGACAAGTTGAAGGTAGGGAGAGGATATTTGCATATAATTTATTTGAAAACAACTAGCATCCTGGATACGTAAAGAATACTTAAAACTCAATAATAAGAAGGAGAGGATGTGCAGAAAAGGGAACCTCCTACACTGTTGGTGGGAATGTAAACAGGTACAGCCACTATGGAGAACAGTATGGAAGTTTCTCAAAAAACTAAAAATAGAACTATCATATGGCCCAGCAATCCCACTACTGGGCATATACCCTGAGAAAACCATAATTCAAAAAGAGTCATGTACCACAATGTTCATTGCAGCACTATTTACAATAGCCAGGACATGGAAGCAACCTAAATGCCCATCGACAGAGGAACGGATAAAGAAGATGTGGTGCATATATACAGTGGACTATCATTCAGCCATAAAAAGGAACGAAATTGTGCCAATAGTCTTTGGATAGACCTAAAGACTGTCATACAGAGTGAAGTAAGTCAGAAAGAGAAAAACAAATATCATATAATATCACTTATATGTGGAATCTAGAAAAATGGTACAGATGAACTTATTTGCAAAGCAGAAAGAGAGACACAGATGTAGAGAACAAACTTATGGATACCAAAGGGGGAAGGAGGGGTGGGATGAATTGGGAGATTGAGACTGACATATATGCACTACTATGTATAAAATAGATAACTAACGAGAACCTACTGTAAAGCACAGGGAACTCTACTTATTGCTCTGTGGTGACCTAAATGCGAAGGAAATCTAAAAAAGAGGGGATATATGTATACATGTAACTGATTCACTTTGCTGTACAGCAGAAACTAACACAACGTTGTAAAGCAACTGTACTCCAATAAAGATTAAAAAAAAATAAGAAGATAAGTAATCCAATTAAATAATGAGTAAAATAGTTCAAAAATATTTCACCAAAGAAGATATATAAATGGCTAATAAGTACAAGAAATGATGCTGAACATTATTGCTCATTAGGGAAATGCAAATTAAAACCACCATGAGATACCACTACACATACAAAACAAAAAAAAAACAATAATCGCAAGGATTCACAATGATGTGGAGAAACTGGAGCCTTTTTTCATTGCTGGTGAAAATTTAAATGGCATAGTCATTTTGTAAACAATTTCTTAAAGGTAAACATGCCTTGATTATAAGATTCAGCAGTCCCACTTACAGGTATTACCCTAAAGAAATGCAAGCATGTATTCACACAAAGACGTGTATATTAGTATTCATAGCAGCAGTATTCATAATATCTAAAATTTAGAAACAATATGAATGCCTATCAACTACTGAATAGATCAACAAAATGTGGTGTATGCACACAGTGGAATACTATTATGCTGTTAAAAAGACAGAACTACTGAAACTTGCTGCAACTTGGATGAACCTCAAAAACATTATGCAAAGTGAAAGATGCCAGAAACAAAAGGTCACATATTATAAGGTTACATGTTTATGAAATGTCTATAAAAAGCAAACTTACAGATGTAGAAAGATCATTTGCAGCCAGGGCTGAGGGTAGGAGCAAGAGTTAACTGTCATTAAGCACAAGGGGATTCTCTGAGGTGGTGGAAATGTTCTAATACTGGATTGTTATGGTTGCACATTTCTATAAATTCACTAAAATCATTTAATTATACACATATAATTGGAATTTCGTGGAATGTCAATTATATCTCATTAAAGCTGTAAAAAATTATTAATGAAAAAACTCAGAAACAGATCATGCTCGGTTATGCTTTTCTATTTTACTTTATAGAATGCTTGGGTTTAAAAATTTTTATTTTGCATATTTTGCAGACTTGGTTGGCAAAATCATTTCTAGTTTGTATAGAAGAAAAGTGAATCTAGCTTTCCTGAGGTTCTGCAAAGCTGTGGTGTCCTCCCTGCAGCTCCATGACTCACAATTGCTTCACCTTTAGACAAATGTTTAAAGACTAGCCAAGGCACAGCAAATACTGTACTTCAGGCCTTCACCCTGTTATTTCTGATTCCTGGCAATGCCTCAGCCTCAATTTGTCTGCCTAAGAAAAGCCTTTTTTTTCCCATACCCTCACTTTTATCCCAGCACCATCTCATCTCCCATGTGAAATCTTCTGACTATATTCTCAGCAAAGTGTAGAAATCCCGTGTTTCCATATTATTATGTTCCAAGCTCATGAGAGCCCTCTCAAACTGTAAAATTGGTAGCATTGTCTATCCTCAGCATAGGTTGTGAAAATCTAGAGTTCGGGGATTCCCTGGTGGCTCAGTGGTTGAGAGTCTGCCTGCCGATGCAGGGGACATGGGTTCGTGCCCCGGTCCAGGAAGATCCCACATGCCGCGGAGCGGCTAGGCCCGTGAGCCACAACTACTGAGGCTGCGCGTCTGGAGCCTGTGCTCCGCAACAAGAGAGGCCGCGATAGTGAGAGGCCCACGCACCGCGATGAAGAGTGGCCCCCTCTTGCGACAACTAGAGAAAGCCCTCGCACAGAAACGAAGACCCAACACAGCCATAAATTAATTAATTAATTTAATAAAATAAAAGAAAGAAAAACGTTAAGGAAGGTTAAATGTTAAAAAAAAAAAAGAAAATCTAGAGTTCAAAGACTCTACCTTGCTCACATTTGTGTTGTTTGTTCATAGCATGCAGAAAAGCAATCAAATAATTTTTATTGTCTGATTATTTGAATGGATGGCTTTGGAGAGTAGGAAATTAAGGTAAGGTAAGGTCTGAAGACTTAAAGTGCATTCTGCTATTTAAAAATCTAACATTTATTTTTGTAGACTTCTCTTAATGAAACTGTATATTGCTTTAAGGTTATTTTGCTTTTATCATAAGTTGTTGAAACATACATCATTGAATTTACACTGGCAGCATCAATTGCTCAGATCATTATGTTTACTCATTGTGTTTATTTCTTCTGGTTCTAGGAGTTCTTTTGCTCCTGAGATTGACTGATCCACCTAAGTCAGGCAATGTGTCTTTAGTCAGCCTCTGACAGGCAACTGGGTTTGGACAATTATTCAAAAGAGAACCCTTGAGTCATAATTCTTGGTAAAAGGGTATTTTTAAAGTTTTATTTAATCCCAGGCTAAAGCCTCTGCAGAACTTTTCTTACCAAAGCAGTCTAGTACAAAAAATAAATTAACACACAGGATTTATTTTCTTTATAAGTCATTTGGCATATCAATAACATACTGCTGTTAGCTGTCTTTTAGTATATTCATAGCTTCCCAAGTTGACCAGAGAGCCATTAAGGACTCTTATTTATATTTCTTATTCCCCCGCTCTTCCTCCAGAGTACTATACCCAAGTCAGTACCAGATAAACACTTTTTATTGATTGGTTGAGTCTCAAGACTTCTGTAGATATTTGAAAATGGTAAATGTGATCATCCTGGAATTGGAGCTGCTCCCTAAGAATTAATCCTTTATCTGCACTTTCTGACCTGTGATTAGAGAATCAAATTCCCCTGTCATGTCAAATCAGATTTTGGAGTGAAGTAAGTGTAGCTCTGACATGACTAAAGTTCTTCAGATCTGTATCACAAGATAAAGGAAATGGCATGTAACTATTAGAGCCATATATTGAGCTGACATTTGAATTCACAAATGCAACTTGCTAACTTCAAGGTAGGTTGACAGATAAAAGTGGGTCACATCAAGAGAGTCTGGGGCTTCCTGGTGGCACAGTGGTTGAGAGTCCGCCTGCAGATGCAGGGGACGCGGGTTTGTGCCCCGGTCCAGGAGGATCCCACATGCCGCGGAGCGGCTGGGCCCGTGAACCATAGCCACTGAGCCTGCGCGTCTGGAGCCTGTGCTCCGCAACGGGAGAGGCCACAACAGTGAGAGGTCCGTGTACCGCAAAAAAAAAAAAAAAAGAGTCTGAAATCTTTATTCATTGTAGAGCTCAGTGATTTGGGGATTCTCTGAACTCAGAAGCACTATGGGGAAAAAGGGTATGGAGAGGGATTTGATATCTCTTGAATCTTCATTAGACCTAGAAGATCATCTGACACTTTTATTACTGGCTTTGTAATATGCATAGTGAAATTTATCATGTCTAAATCTGCAGTGCTAATATCAATCTTTTTCTGATTTTGGATAGGAAAAAGGGAGGCCAGTTTCTGGGAAGGCACTTCTAGGCAGTTACATCAGAGTTTCTGGAGCTGACAACCAAATACGAGTATTCCTTTTAGGCTTCCCAGGTTACTCTGTAACATGTAGCCAAATTTAAGAACAAATACTTAGTAATACAACTTTTGTTGGTATTCTTCATTGTCTTTAAATATCTTGGTTAAAATAGTGATGTGGTAAGAATATTAGCATATTTTGCAGCAATTCCACTCCTGGGTATATATCCCAAAAAACCAAAAACACTAATTCAAAGAGATACATGCACCCCAATGTTCATAGCAGCCTTACATACAATTGCCAAGGTATGGAAGCAACCTAAGTGTCCAAAATATGGATGAACGGATAAAGAAGATGTAGTATATACATACAATGGAATACAACTCAGCCACAAAAAAGAATAAAATATTGCCATTTGCAGCAACATGGATGGATTGGAGGACGTTATGCTAAGTGAAATAAGTCAGACAAAGAAAGACAAATACTGTATAATGTTATCTATATGTGGAATCTATAAAATACAATAAACTAGAGAATAAAGCAAAAAAGAAGCAAACTCACAGATATAGAGAACAAACTAGTGTTCAGCAATGGGGAGAGGGAAGGGGGAGGAGCAATATAGGGGTAGGGAGAAAAAAAATGTTATTATGGGATTATATGAAATCATGTGTGAGAAACTTTTGAAAATTGTAAAGCACTATAGAATTTGAGGAATCTTTAATTCAATAAAAAAATTAATTAAAAAAAAGATTCTATCAGGCAGGTATGGAGATCTACTCATCTTGAGGCTGCAGCTGCCCAAGACAAGCCTTGTATGTAAGTTTCCCTGCTTATTAAACCTGCCACCTACCAAAAAATGTAAATTATTATTTGTTCTGTGTTTGACCTTTAAGCAAAATGATACTCTATTTGGTTTTTAAGAGTACTATCTAGAAGAAAATGATGTGAAAAATAAGAAAAACAAAAGAACTCAGGGATGTCAACAAAATAAAAGCCATCATCAAACAATGGACTAAATATATCATTTCCTATTGAGGAAAGAAACAATGGAAAAGGAAGGTTTAAATCATAAAATGTTATTTGCAAACTAATGTATAATCAAAATAAATGGATTTAGAAGATACTAAAATATAAGGAGATACTGACAGAGGGAGCACTGCTGTAGAAATGTTTAACCTATTTTGCTCAGTCTTTTACACATTTTACTCCCCATATTCTGCATGACAAACGTATGAATATTGTGTGAGCTGAATACATCTATTGTCTTTTGACAACTGTAATAATCCCAGAAGATGAATATAACATGAACCAATATGAGAACTATACAAAGCAAAATATATTTAAATTATAGAAACTCTTTTCTATTTTTTAATAGAGCAGAAAATTTTCAGCAATGTAGAGAGTGTATATTGTTTTAGAGGGCATGTCTTTCCTGAGATGGCAGTACATAGATATCTCACTGTTTAAAATGATTTTTAGAGTGGACAGGACCTCACTGGCTTTTCATTCTTTTTAAATCTTTATTAATCACTACATAATGTAAATAATTATTTATATTAAAAAAATTTTTTTTGGTATTTTGTTCTACACGCGAGGATCTTGGAAGTCACCACTCCATCCTAAGAAGGAAGCATCTGAACAGACTGAAAAATCAACTCCTCTTGGATCCATTGGAGAAAGTGTTGCCAGAGCTGCTCCAGGTCTTTGCTCAAAACCCAACAACCCCCTCACCTTTAGCAGGACTGTCCTTGCTCCCAACCCTGCAATCCCCACCTTTATCAGGAGTTAACATAAATCTTTAAATTAAAGGGTCCAGATATAAGCAAGGAAGCTACAAACAAATGAACAAACAAGACACCAGGTGGAACCAGCTGGGACAAAGATGGCAACAAATCTGACCTCCAACAGACCCTGAGTCTCATTAGACATTGATTTTACTATATTAGCATATTAAATAACACACTTACCATTGGCCCGTACCAGACACTAAGGACCAGAAAAGGATAAAAAGGATGTGGCAACCCCTCCCTCAGGAAAAGCTCTGCCCCTTCCCTGGTAGACTAATGCATGTGCCTCCCCATCATTAGTCTCACTCCTCCTCCCTTTGTCTTTACTCTTTAATATTAAATCCCTCTCACCAGATGGGAGAGAAGTTGATCTGTGAGCTTAGTTCCTGCTTCTCCATTCTTTGGCCACTGAATAAAGCTTATATTCTGTGAACTTCAGCTTAGGTTTCATAATTCACCTATTTGACCCTGAATGGAAAAAGAACCCTCCCCTGCTGAGACAGAGGTTTACCAGTGAAAACTGCTGTGGGAACAAGTACTGAGGTAGGAAAACCTCAACTGCAGTTGATGAATTGCTGGAGGCTCAGTGCAGACAATTCTGAGAGTTAAAAACTCCAGGGGGGTCCTTCCTAGGTGCCCCCACAATATTGTGAGATTTACCTCCAGATGCTCTACCAGGTTCCCACGGTAAGTATTAGAGAAAAATCCCCTCCTGCTTCTGGCAGGGGTAGGGGGAAAGGAACAATTTTGAAAGAACAATTTTGAAATACAGCAGAGGAATAGAAAACCTAAGAAAAACATTTTTTTAAATGTTGAAATAAAAAAAAATACTGTAGCAGAAATGAAGAATGCCTTTGATTGTGAAATGTAGCCAAATATACCACTCCCCAATATGCCACTTTGGCATAGGATCATTCTGAGTTAAAGGTACTTAGAAAACAGCAAATGCAAGGAAAACACTCTAACCCTTCTTCTTTTTCCTAAAGATGAAATTCTGATGTGATAGATGACCTCTCTGCAACATAAGGTAAGTAACATTCTTATCATCCAAAACAAGAAGTTGAGACCTAGAAAATTCTATACAAACAGACATTGATAAGAAATAATTCTTGTATTCCTTTAGCCTCCCTGCATAATTTACTTTTTCACACTTGCACCTCTTTGTTCGACCTAATATAAAAGCATGTAGGTTCTGTTATTTCTTTGGGTCTTCATTCCTTATGAGGGCTCCCATGTCGTGTAAAACATATAAATTTGTATGTTTTTCACCTGTTAATCTGTCTTATGTCAGCTTAATTCTCAGGTCCAGCTGAAAAACTCTGAGAGGGTAGAAGTAAAAATTTGTCTCCCCTGAAATGGGTTTATTAGCAGACTGGACATGGCTGCTGACAGAATTGCTGAGTTAGAGGGTATCTCAATAAAACCCACAAAAACTGAAAAGCAAAGAGAACAAAGATGGAAAAAAACAGAACAGAATATCCAAGGACTTTGGGACAACTGCAAAAGATGTATCATACACATAATGGGAAAACCAAAAGAAGAAAGAAAGAAAAGAAGAAGTATTTGAAACAATAATGGCTGAGAATTTTTCCAAATTAATGTCATACACCAAACCACAGATCCAAGAAGCTCAGAGAACAATAAGCATGATAAATGCCAAAAAATCCTACACCTATGCATATCATTTTCCATTAGAGAAAATCAGAGACAAAGAAAAAAACCCTGAAAGAAGCCAGAGGAAGAAAACACCTTATCTATAAAGGAACAATTACAACCAACTTCTCAGAGAGCATGCAAGCAAGAAGAGAGTGGAGTGAAATATTTAAAGTGTCGAGAGAAACAAAACAAAAACAAACACCAACCTAGAATTCTGTACCCTGGGAAGTTATCCTTCAAAAGTGAAGGAGACGTTCTCAAACAAACAAAAATTGAGGGAATTTGTTGCCAAAAGACTTGCCTTATAAGAAATGTTAAAAGAAGTTATTTAGATAGAAGGAAATAGCATAAAGCACATGTGTGAATCTACATAAAGAAATAGAATATTGAAAAAGGAATAAGTGAAGATAAAAATTTTTTAAATGCCAATCATCCTCTAATAGGGCTTCTTAAAATGCACTTCAATCAGTCTCACTCAAAAAAGCTATAGACTATCAACGGGGGTTGATAGAAACTGTAATATCCTCTGCATAATGTTTGCACTTGGTATGATAATCTTGATAAAGTCATTTACATAGAGGAAAGAGAAATAGTAAATCATTATGGAAATTCTGCTCTGTTATTAGGAAACAATCAGAAACAAGCCCTCCAAGGCTCAAATTCACTTTAAGACAAAAACAAATACTCTACACTTACTCAGATAGCAGGGTATCATAATAATTTTCTCAACTATGATAGGCTCTACTTTCTCTAGTGTACTTTCTATTACAGTTTCCTGAAGAAAAATATATGTTGAATAACCAGCAAAAATTAAGTCAAAGGATTTGTCCAAGAGCCCATAGACTACCAAGAAAGATGTAGGGCAATAAATCCCATGAGTTTAGAGACAAAGTCATGAGAGAAAGAGCTGGGTCATATGTAACGGAGAAAAGTCATTGTCATTGTGTTAAACAAAATGCCTGTCATATGCAGAACAGTGATAATTGGGGCTTCTGCCTGTAAGAAATTCATCATCGGATTTTTTCCCCCAAACAGCTCAGATGAAAAGTCTGTAGGTAAAGGGGAAGAGGTGTGTTGGAGGAGGGAGACTCCAATTTTGCATCCAGAAGCTCCTAACCTGGAATAGCTTCCATGAAACCCTGTCAATATTGGTAGTGAATAAATGATCCCCTCTACCACTGGTGACTTACGGGAAAGAAAGGCAGGTCCAAAAGTGTTCTGAGGAACATCTATCTCAGTCCATTCACTCAGATTATATGGGCCATAAAATGTAGAACTCAGTTCTGCCAAATGTTCTTCATATAACACAAGCTGGTCCAGCCCCTGTGGGCAGGTGGTTTTTCAATCCAGGAATCCAGGGCATTTTATAATAAAAGATAATCTGTGGCTGGCAGAAAGGAAAGTGGTATCATGAAATTCTTACTTCCTTATGCTTAGGAGAATCTGAACCTGGAGTGTGATATGTTGAAATAGACAGGGTCCACACCAGAGGGCCATGCCGGGGTTCCAAGGTATCTACATCTGGTGTTTGGTTGAGCAGAGGATCTCTTTAAATTTTGAAAATTGGGCAGTTCAAATCAACGGAAGATTTTTTCGTAATTATTTTTGTATCATTGAAAATTCGTAATTTCAAACAGGAAAAATGTTTACAAAAACTCATTGATTAGATATAAAAATGAAATAGAAGACTACATCCTACATAGCACCTAGTTGATTCGCTTTGTCATTTTTAGGTCTCTCTCTCGCTACATTTTCTAGGGCCATTGTCATAAGCTCAAGTGGCTGCAGCTTTAATAGGGTCCTGGTCAGTACAAGACCTGGATCTCCTGTAGACAGTCAAATATTTGTCCATGCACTTCACTGTACAGTTCTCCATGCTTCATTTCAGCTGACCCATGAATTTTAAAGATAAAGTAATTTTGTTTCAATCTGGCTTTTTGTTTAGTGATTTAGGAAGGAAAAAAAGATGACAAAGCTGAATAGAAAAGTCTCCTCAAAACATATATATTTCACAAAACTCCTAAATCTATGTTATGTCTTTCTTACTTTTTCTTCAAGTACATTAATATTAATTGATGCTTAATTTTGCTTCTTATTCCATAATGATGGAAATGTACCCATCAGTGCTGAATTGGAAATTGTTTTAACAAAGGTATATATACTGTGTGTGTGTGTGTGTGTATATATAATATATATATATATATATAGTAAGTCCCCTACATACAAACGAGTTCCATTCCAAGAGAGTGTTCATAAGTCCAACAAATTTAGCCTAGGCACCCAACTAACACAATCAGCTAAACAGTACTGTACTGTAATAGGTTTATAATACTTTTCACACAAATAATACATAAAAAACAAACAAAAAATAAAGAAAACATTTTTGAAAAGTACAGTAGTGCAGTACAACATCTGGCATACAGGGGCTGGCATTGAGTGCACGGGCAAGAAGAGTTACTGACTGGAGGAGGGAGAGGAGATGGGAGGTGGTAGAGCTGAAGGACCATCAGCAATAGGAGACAGAGGGCAAGCTGCAATGTCACTCATGCCTGATGTTGATGGAACACACGTTCACATCTTTGAAAGTTCACAACCTGAAGGTTTGTATGTAGTAGACTTACTATATTTAAAACAGAGGCCATTCAGAATGTGAGGCACAATGAATACAGCAAGAACTGGTGGAATAATGCAGAGGAAAAATACCAAATTCAGATGGATGCCACAAACTAGCCCCAGTCAATTTTATTCTTACAAATCACTAAACCAAATCTACCTTAAAATGTGTCCCTCTTCATCCTTGCTCACACCATAACTTGTATCTGGAAGAACTAGTTCTTTTTTTAATCTAACTTTTGCTCATCCTTCAGGTTCTACTCAAATCCTACCTTTCTATGAGGGTGTTTCCAAGAACCCCTCCAACAGCAGTATCACCTTCCGTTTCTAGATTCCTGGCCAGGACAGGAGTAGAGCAGGAGAAATGGGGCACTGTGTTCCCACAAGGGTTGATTACTTTTTCACATGCCTCTATGTTGAACCTGCCCAGGGTCCAAGGCAACTGAGTATTTGTTCATCATCAACTGATTCCATACAGTGAATCCAGTCCTTCCTTATCTTCCCACAAAATAATACCTCCATTGTTCTCGGTAATATTTCTGTATGATTTGTCTCACCAATAATGCCTGAACTTCATGAGCAGTCAGGCTTAATTCTTTGGCTTTTGAATATGTATTGTTCTCTTCTGAAGAGGTCAGTGCTAGGAACCCAATGTATCTTCCATAAATACCTATGTACTTTATTTTGATTTTAAGTTTCCTCAAAATTTCCTTTTATACTTCTGTTTGTAAAACATGAGGCAAAATGTATATGATCCTCTTTTGGACTAGATATAATCAGCTAAAACTTTTGGTACACAGATTTTGACACAGCCCAATTGCTGGGAACCGTGAACTGCACAATCAACATTCATTCATGGCCTGTTAAGGTCAGCCTATCTGTTCTGAAGGTCAATAACTGCAGTAGTGATCCACCATTGGTGGGCTTTTCTTCTTCCTGGTCAGAGCAACTAAAATTCTCCCATCAGCACAGAGCCTCATAAAAAAAGGAATCAATGACAAAAGGAAAGGAGAGGCAGAGAACAGACACACACGCACGTGCGCACACACACACACACACCACTGTTGACACCACGCACTGAAGTATTGTATGGGTGTGCCCTCTCAGGCTCACCGCTCAAAGACAGACAGCCACCCTCTCTGGACTCAATCTTCTGCTCTACAACTTCATGCAGGTAATTTTACTTTCCTGAATTTTCTTCCATCTACTTAGGAAAATGAAAATGATGTCTCCATTAGGAAAAATGACCTCATTGATAAAATAAATGCCAATATATTTGCCTAATTATGTATCGTGAGGTCTCACATGTAGCTTGCATTTATGTGTATAATTAAAACTGGTTGATTAATATCCCAGCATGCCCTTTGATCTTCCTGCATAAAAAGGTAAAGCTGAAGAAAGACTTCACATTCCTCTACCCCAAGAAAAATCAAGAAAAAGTTGAACTATGGAGTATGATATCTTCATTACTATTAAGAAAACCTTAGATGTTTGCTGTTCTGGTTTTATCATTTTCAAACGTTGTGCATATTTTAGTAAGATAAAAGATTTCAATTCAATTTAGATCATGTCCATTTAGCACTTGTCCAGCACTCTCCTGGGAATAATATGTAGCACCAAGAAGACATGTTTCCTGCCATAAAGTGAAAATTGAATTAATACAATCAGTAGCTTAGTAATTTGCCAGTTTGAAGTATCAATGTATATTTTGAGTATTTTAAACGCAAGAGATATAACTGCGATTTTTCTTTTAGAAGTGCAGAGATATCCCTCAAACTCCCTTGCTACTTCCCCTTATTCTGAGCTGAGTCTTAGAACATCTAAAATGTTCTAAAATGTCACAACTGATTCTGGAACTAAGAAGTGTCACTATCTGGATGCTTTCCCCAGTCATGGCTGAGATTTTACTCAGTAACCTGACAGTATAGGGAAGAGCTGAGCTCCATTCCAATTTGTTCAGAGGTGACTGGGCATTTTAAAGGGAGAATGAGGGAGTGGGGAGGGGAAGTAAGCAGGGGCTCAAGTACAGTCAGGGAGGTAGAAAAAAATCACAAAAGGTAAGTAAGTAAATCGGGTTTGTCAGTGAAAGTGATTGGGCCAACTGTGTCTGCTAACTGGCAGTTGCCAAAGTTAGGATTTTATTCTCCCCAGAGACAGGGAGGCAGAGGCCCTATACTTCCTAATGATTACATTTTGAAGGAATGGCTTTCAGGTCCTTGAAAAAGACCTTTCTGGTTTGTAGGAGACAGAGATACCTATGAATATACCTCAAAGGAACAGAGGAAGATTTATAATTGTAAAATTTTCTTAGTAAATGGTCTAAGAAAAGGAACATAGGGACCTATCGTCCAGTGTTGGCTAGAAAAAGTGGTAAGGTCTTTTGAAAGTCTTGGGCTTTATCAGACAGGTACTAAAAAGGATTGTCCCAGGGCTGTGGCCTTGGGCTGCCAGAAGTCACGCTAGGGTTGGTGACATCTCAGTACAGGGTTTGCAAGGAGTCGTTATGTTAAGAGTTTCTTTTCAGTTCTCTGGCAGCACACACTGGGGCTCTTGGCTGAGCTCAGGACTTACCTCATCCAGGAAAAGAGAGACGGGGAAGACATCATAACCTGCTGCTACCTCCCACCCTTCTTCAGGAATTGCCCTGGGAGAAGCAGTCACAGCAACCCACGCCTGGTGTGGAGGGCTGTCTTCCTGCATCAGCACAAGTCCAGCTCTTTCTGGGAAGGCAGGGCCTGGTGCCCTTTCAGAGGCTCAAGTGCCCTCAGGATCCCAGCAGGAAAATGCAAGTTGGCACTATACCTGATCTCAGAGAGACAGCAGTGAGTGGTCCTGAAGAGAGATCTTAGTTCCCTGCCCAGGAATTGAGCCTGGGTAACCTGGACGAAAACCAGGAACCCTGACCACTAGTCCACCGGGGGCTAGAGGCTAGAAGCCAAGTGGCCCTAGCTCTTTTCCCCATTTAAAAGCGAAAATGTTTCAAGGAGGCAAAAACTATAAAAACAGTCACAAAGGTTATTATCAGAGACACAACATAACATGTGGGAGAGCATACAGAGAAACACTTTCTTTATTTAAGACAGAGCAAGGCAGAGATACACAGCCGGAGAGAAAGGGTATGGGCCTCCTCTCTAATGAGGAGTGCAGTAAGTCAGAAGCAAGGCAGAAATACACACTCAGAGAGGAGTGCACGCATCCTGAATGAGGGGCGCAGTAAAGACATGATTTAAATCACTTATACAGGACAGTCCTTCCAGCTCTTTGTTTATCTTTGGCCAATTATCTTGTTCCTTTTTTCACACCTGACTGGTCCTAGGACCCTCTCTAGCATGCGTGTGCAACTTTTTGCTAAGATGGATCCCTCCACAGAGACCTGTGAGGGTATGCCCACACATATTATGGGATGGCACCCCCTCCCTTTTTGACCCTCAAGGAGCCTTCCTGCACATGTGCAGACAGGGAAGTTTTCCTTGACCTTAGGAGTGGTCTTCTTATCTCTTTACTTCAGCAGTGCTAAGCTTCTGCCACTAGCTTTGTCCTTGGAGTGCCTGGGTGAGAACAAAGCTTCAGTTTTACTCCACTTGACAAACACCAGCTGTCCAGCCCAGGGGCCCATCCATCTCCTACCTCATACCCAATTCTGCTCTTGCATCACTTGAGGAAACATGCAGGAAACATACCTGCATGTTTCCTGGGTTTTGATTTTCCAATCAAGCAGTCTTTTTCCGGGAGCATTTTTCCAGCTCTATTTGACTCTTCCCATAGGAATTACATACTCAGAGCACAGTACGTTATCAACAGCAAATGGAATAAGCCTAAGGGAAGGTCCCACTGGGGTCATTGCCGTCTACTGGGAAAATGCTATCACTAGACCGTTATGGCTCCAGGAAAGTGGCACTAAATCAGAGTGTTGGCTGGCTTCTAATATCAACCTTTATCCCTTATTTGTGCAATGACTCCTGCTTAAACTAAGCAATCCGTTCCCAGCATATGGCAGATTTTCTAGAGAATGTGCTGTGCGTATTACCAAATTAGTTTACTTTGCTGATATCCTTTAAGGTTCTGTTAGACACCTGTAAATGACAAGTCTTTTAGTATGTGAACATTTTTTCCAGAGAAATTCGAATCAACCATGAGAAAAAGAGATAAAAGGTGTTAGATTACAAAATTACAAGCATTAGGTAGGAAAGCTGCTATGATTCTGGCAGTGTTAATATTTGCTCAATGCATATACTTATGCATAAGCCTAGGTCACCCAATTTTCCTTCACTATGTGTATCATTTTACTCTCCATATGTGTTCTAGCCACTTAAGTCAATTTGAATGTACTTACAAATTAAAATATAAACGTTCTCTGTTTAAGCAAGGAAATAGTTAGAAAAGAAAAAAAGAGAATTCACCCATTCAATGCATTCTATGAAAAGAAATGAAAGAATCAACCAGAAGAAAAGGTCAGAAGTCACCTCTTAAGGAGACCTAAGGAAGTTAAATGTTTGAGCAGATCAAGTAGCAGACTTATTTAGTAGATTCTCTCTTTTATTCTCCTTACTCAGGAGGATAAATACAATGCAAAATAGAAGGGCATAGTCCAAGTATTTAAACAAAATGCGAAACATATTTCTGGTTGAGCAAAGTGACTTGGCCTCAAGCCAGCAAGAAGCAGACTCTCTAAGCAGAATCTGTGCTAAGAGATAGTTCACCATCCAGGATAACCCAATTAGCACTGAGCATAAAAAAAAAATGTTGACAAGGTCAAAATCATCCATTGCTTACATTTAGAGTATTGCATTGAGGTATTAATTGTCTTCTGAGTTATTCATGGAATTGTATACATTCTCCTTTCTAGAGAGATAAGCCACGTGTACTTTTCTATGTATACTATGCCAGTAATTGAATTTTGCCTTAATTTGAAAGCATTATAGCTTTAAAGGATCAAGTGCAATTTAAGTTCAAACCCCTTTCTTCAGATGAAATTGTATGTAGATGCATTTTATAGAAAACAGATGAAAGCTGTTCTGCTCTGCCCCATACAGCCTCACCTTCCTCCATAATCTCCCTGCAGGCTCCAGGGCACATAGATAGAAAAGGTACTTCACCAGGAGTCATGAGACCTAAATTCTAGATCAGGTCTGGTCATTGTCCAGCTCAGTAACCTGCACCAGTCATGATCTCTGGGTGCCTCAGTTGCCAAGTGAGTAGAGAAAGGTCACAAATTTCCTTTTGACCTCTGAAGTTCAATTTCCTAGTTTAGTTTTTTTCATAATTTCTTAAAGTAGCTGAATAGTTTTTTCATTCTCCTGAAAGTGTGAGAAGCACAAAACATTGTATGTATATTTCTAATCAAATGCTAATATTTTTAAGTGGCCAACATCTAATGTAGAAAAAAATGTAAAAAAAAATTTTCAAATAATAGACTTTAAATTAGCAAAGCTTGTTTTTTAAAGAAAGTACAGTTTAATTCTAAAACTCTGAGATAGTTTTAAAGCATTAAACCAGAAGGTGTAATATTCAAACTGTCAAGAATCTTTCTCAAGGCTCTAAATATTACTTCTGTGGTAAATGAAAGCACTAGTAGATTTTTTAAAAAATTACCCCAGCAAAAAGGGAAAAGGAATAGCCACACCTGCCTTTCATTCCCCAGGCCCTTGTTTCCATCCTTCCTCATGGCAATTCTAATGTTTTTAGGTAGGGACTTGGGGCAGCTTGTGGTAGCATATGCAGATTTTATTTATACTGTGGCTCATGAGAAAGTGACAGATACAGAAATAAATGGAACCAAAACTGAGATTTTGGAGTTTCAGGTGTCATTTGAGATGTCACTTATCCATTACCCATTCAGGAAACATTAAGTCACTGAGGTTTTTTTGTGCTTGAGGCACAGTTCTAGGTGCACAGACAGATCCATATAAGATGTGGTCCATGTATATTTAGACCAAAGGTAGACACTGAGATTTAGTATGGGAGTTTTGAATAATACTAAATAGTACATACAAAATATAGTAACACTTGGATGCATGAAGTACTATGAAAACAAAGCCATATTCTAGAAGGGTAAGGAGGAAATTAGTTCAGGGCAAAAGACTATGCATTTAGAGTTGTAGATTACTCTTTTTAAAAGCTTGAACATTCACAGCTAAAAGCTCTAGTGACTATTGATGAAATCTAATTGAGCCAAGAAGAGGGATCAGATCATAATTACAGGTCTAATTACTGTGATGGAGGGGAAGGAAAAAGGATTGGGTAGGAAGAATCCAGGACTGCAACCCAGTTCTGAGAAAGTTTCTTAAAGGGAAGCCTTGAGCCAAAGCTGTTAGAAGAGTCCTCTGTCTCGTGGGAACGGACCTGCATCAGCAGCCTGCTGTGCTCAGTCAATGGCTAGAAGCAGTCTGCAATCTCAGGACTGTGTTCTGAGGACAGTAGCTGGAGCTGCCCGTCAGTATTCCTACCTATAGCAGAAGACTTGAGTGGTGCATTTCCGTAGCTGACAAACAGGCCAAGTATGTGGGCTATATTGAAAATGAAGGAATGTCATGGGGAAGGAGTCGGGAGAACTGTGGATAAATATTTGGATCACTTGTCATGATAAATGACACGTCTTTGTATTTCTTTCAGGAAAAACTATTAGCAAACCCCAGGTGATGAAGAATCTCCAAATGCAGAGAAACTTTCTGTGGAGGCTTCCAGCTTAATTCGAGGGTCCTCCGCAGATACAACCTCCTGAACTGGTGCAGACACTTAGATGATAAAAAAACCACACACATAATTATGTTATCTTCACACAAGCATCTAAAATTTTACAGTGCAGCTGTTTAAAGATTTAAACACTTACTTTACACCCAGAATTAGGATGGTGGTAATACATTTAGCAATAAACATAATGAGCATCACAGGTAATCTAGTGATCACCAATCTAAACTTCAACATTGAACATCATTATTATCACGCTTTTTTTTTCCCCCAACATTAATTCTTCAATTATGGTAAAAATGTCAACTCTAATTTAATGTATAGAGTCTCTTATGAAATAAAAATAATGAAATACAGCTAAACTGAATGTACCCCAGTTGTATTGAAAACAGAGTAATCTTTCTGAAGCACCGTGGGCTCAATGGCCAGTAACAGGAGTAATATTGGAGCAAAACTGGTTGAAGAGCCCAGTGGTCACAGACCTGAAGACTGTGGGTTTATAATGCTGGGAGCACAGAGTAGAAAGAAGCATAAAATGTTCTAAAGCAGGGCCCCTTAACTGGGGCTCCATAAACACTGTGGTGTAGGGGACAGGACAGCAAACTGGAGGAGGCAGTGCAGTGCCCACCTCTGCCACCTGACTGCTATGACTGGAAGAGCCATTCACTGTCTCTGGTCCTAACTGACTGTCTTTTGGATTGTCAGGAAAAGAGAATACAGATTTTTGGACTTATTTCTTGTTCAGAGCTTACCTTAATATCAGTGAGGTTTTTTTTTTTTTTTTTTTGGTTCTAGAACAGGGCTTAGGAGCAGCTCTGGAACCAGATGATGTGGGCTTATACCCCAACTCTACCTCTCTAACCTCTCATTTGTGGAGTGAACAAGACATTAACTCTTACATATGGGTTGACAATGAAATAAATGTATGAGTTTTCTATTGCTGCCATAACTGATTGGCACAAATTTAATACAGCTCAAAAAAACACTATTTGTTTTCTCACTGTTTCTTCTGTAGGTCAGAGGTCCAAGCACAGTACAGCTCTACTGAATCCTCTGCTTAGGGTGCCACAAGTCCAAAGCAAGGTGTTGGCAAGGCTGTTCATTTCTGGAGGGAAGGATCTACTACCAAACAGATCTGGGATAGTGTCAGAATTCAGTTACTTCTCTTTCCACATGTACTTTACATGCTTCCAATCTCCTTGACTTCCTCTTCTGCCTTTTCTCTCTGCTTTTAAGGGCTCACGTGATTATACAGGGACAACCTAAATAATCTAGGACCACCTACCTAGCAACAGATTAGTAACCTTTGCCAAAAATTCTTCTTGGTTTTTGTTTGCTTCAGTTTGGTGCCTGTTTTTGTATTCTCTAAAGGAGAGAGTTTGTTCTATGTTGCACATTTCTTTTCTCACTATATAAATGATATACATGAGAAACAACCATTTTCACCTTTTCTTCTTCAGTTCTGTTTTCTTTTCTATGCTTTTACGCATAACTGCTACATGCCAAGGCCTTGTAGATCTAGCCCTCTCTCTCATGCCTCCTGGGGAGACAGACATGTAAATAAGTAAATCAAGGCCATCTTCTAAGGCTAGGGCAGAGACGCCTACAGAGTGTGGAAGGAGCGCAGAGGAGGATGTCCAGCTGTTGTTAGACAGTGGGGCAGATGGATACACAGCATTAGGTTAGTGCTATCGCGGAAGTGAAGGAGGAAGGCATCCCAGATGGCATGGGAAGCATACAGGCATACTGTCCTCAAGGTTCATCCAGGTTGTTGCAATTGGCAGGATTTCCTTCTTTTTAACTTTGAGTAATATCCCATTGTATGTATATACCACATTTTCTTTATCCATTATCTGTTGATGGACATTTAGACTGTTTCCAGATCTTGACTATTGTGAATAATGCTGCAATGAACATGGGGTGCAGATACCTTTT
This sequence comes from Delphinapterus leucas, assembly GCF_059928025.1. Taxonomy (NCBI): domain Eukaryota; kingdom Metazoa; phylum Chordata; class Mammalia; order Artiodactyla; family Monodontidae; genus Delphinapterus; species Delphinapterus leucas. Next base: position 26,618,406 of record NC_143134.1, read on the forward strand.
CAAGATCCTGGTTTCTATTATTTGGGTATGTACCCAGAGGTAGGATTACTGGATCATGTGGTAGTTCTATTTTTAATTTTTTAAAGGAAATTCTATATCTATGTTGTTTGTTTGTTTCTCCTTTCTTTCCTTCTTTTGGAATCTGTGAATTTTTAGTAGTCTATTTTTACTTACCCATTCATTTTTGACTATATGCTTTTGTATCTGGAGGGAGGGAGTTTCACAAGAAATTACAATATATAAACTTAACTTTTCACAGTCTACTTTTACAATTCAAGTTGAATGAAGAAAACTTACTCTCATATAGGAATCTTTACCCTTACTTTTTTATACTGTGGTTATAATATCTACATACATTGAAAACCTCATCAGACAATGTTACAATTATGTTTCAGCTGCAAGCATATATCAAAGACTTTAAGAGGATAAAGATAGGTTATTATATTACTTACAAATTGACCACTTATATTGCTCTTCCATTGTTCCTGGTGTTCCAAATTTCTTCCTAATGTCATCTTATTTTCATCTGAAGAACTTAGTTTAGCATTTCCTTTAGATCCTGTCCTGTAGCAACAAATTCTCTTAGTTGTCATTATTTCAGAATATCTATTTCAGTCTCATTCATGAAGGTTATTTTTGCTGAATATAAAATTCCATATTGATAATTCTTCCTCTTCTGAATCTTACAAAAGCTGTTCTACATCCTTTGGCTTGCATGCTTTTGATAAGAAATTTGCAGTTATTCAAATTGTTTTTCTCCTATATGAAATGTGTCAGTTTTCTATGGCAGATTTCCAGATTATATTTTTCTTTAATTTTTATCAGTTTTATCATTATGTATCTAGAAATAGATGTTTTCATTGTTCATCCTGTTTAGGATTTGCTAAGCTTCTTAAATCTGGAAGTTTATCTCTTTCACCAAATTTAGGAAGTTTTCAACCAATGTTTATTCAAATGTTTACTCTGTGCTATGCTTTCTGTTCTTCTCTGAGACTCTGATGACATGAATATTAGACCTCTTAGTGCTCTCAAATAAGTTGCTGAAATCTGTTCATTCTTTTTTCAATATTTTTCTCTCTGTTAAGATTTGATTATTTCTATTGATAGATATATCTTCAAGTTTACTGACTCATTCCTCTGTTATTTCAATTATCTATGGAGCCCATCCAGTGAATTCTTATTCCAGTATTATTTTTGGTTCTGAAATTCCCAATGTGTTCTTCTTTTCATCTTCTATTTCCTGGCTTAGAACTTCTATCTTTCTAGTAATTTCAAGAGTGTTCACCCTTACTTCTTAGAGCATGGCTTTAATAGCTGATTTAACATCTTTGCTTAATAATTTGAAAATCTGCGTTGACTCAAAGTTGGTGTCCTTTGTTGCCTCTTAAGAGTTAAGATTTTTCTATCTTTGTATGTAAAGTAATTTCAGATTGTGATCCTGGATATTTTGAATATTGTTATGAGACTCTGTTATTGTTTATATCCTAAAGATTATTTATTTTGTTACCCAAATTGTTCCAGCTTTGGTCATCAAACCTCTTCCACTTGGATCGTCTGACCTTTTGACATACCCCCACCATTGTGAGATTTTTTTCGTTTGTTTGTTTGTTTTTGAACACTGCCTTACTTTCTGTCATTATAAGATGCTCCAGTGTCTTCTTTTATATTTCTTTCCCCAGCCCTAGAATAAGACATTCTCCAAGGAGCCCTGTTCCTTTCACTGGAGTTTGGTATTAAAAATAAAATCTGGGTGCTAGATGGACACCTTACTACTTTGCTACTGGAGTGTCATTGCTTCTAGCTCCTCTCAGTTGATAGATCAACAAAATATGTGTATATACTAATCTATGTATACACATATATCTATATCTAATTACCCATCTGTATATTAAGCTAAACATGAGTTCATACTGATGTCTCCAACTGTAATCTACCGGCACATGGATTGTTCCAAACTTCTCCTCTTACTTATGTGTAATCTCCCTCTCCAACAATGAAAAATCTGGCTCCCACCAACTGCCATCCATTTATTTATGGTTCAGTTTCAGTATACATATTTTGTGTGTTCAGAATTGTTAAGCTATGTCCCAGTGGAAAACAACTTCATGAGCTAGAATTGCTTATATATAGTTCCTTTTACATTTAGGTATTTCCAATGTTACTGAGGTCAGCATGTCCCCCCCAACCCCACTCTGCTGAGGTTGTTTTGTACATTTGTAACAGTTATATTCTTATGTCACATTCTTTATTCTTTCCTAGGTTCCCTGACCCGCTAAAGGATTTTTAAAAATTTTAATACCATAAGGTTCATTCTTTGTGATATAAAGTTCTATGGGTTTATGATAAATGCATATTGTCATATATCCACTAATGTAATATTATACAGAATACTTTTACTGCCCTAAAAATTCCCCTGTGCTTCACCTATTCAAACCTCTCCTCCCACTCCAAACCCTGGCAACCACTCATCTGCCGTCTCTCTGGGTTTGTTTTTTCCACAATGTCTTATAAATAATCATGCAGTGTGCAGCCTTTCAGATTGGCTTCTTTCACTTAGCAATACAAATCTGAGATTTATCCATGTCTTTGCATGGATTGATAGGTCATTCCTTTTTATCACCAAAGAGCATTCCATTGTATGATTGTATAACGGTTTAGCAATCCGTTCACATATTGAAGGACTTCTTGGCTCCTTCTAGCTTCTAGCCACTATAAATAAAGTGGCTGTAAATATTAGTGTTCTAGCTTTTGTGTGGACATAATTTTTCAACTTATTTGGTTAACTGCTTAGAGCATGATTGCTAGATCATGTGTTAGGACTACATTTGTCTTGCTAAGAAATCACCAATCTGTTTTCCAAACTGTACCATTTTGTACCAGCAATTAAAGAGAGTTCTTGTTGTCCCATGTCTTTGTCAGTGATTGGTATTCTCACTTAAAAAAAATTGTTTTAGCCATTCTAGTAGGTAGGTAGTGGTATCTCAGTGTTACTTTATTTATATTTCCTTGAGACAAATGACGTTGAACAATTTTCCTCTTGCTTATTGGCAACATCTTTAGTGATATGTATCTTGTTCATTTTTAAACTTTTTTTTCCCTTATAGCTGAGTTTTAAGAGCTCTTTGTATATTTTGGATACAAGTCCTTTATCTGACAAACATTTTGCAAATATTTTCTCTCAGTCTATGGCTTGTCTTTTCATTTTCTTAACAGTGCCTTTCACAAAGCAGAGGTTATTTTTTATTTATTTATTTTTTTTTAGTTTTAGTAAAGTCCAACTTATCAGCTTTTTCTTTCATGGATCATGTTTTTGGTGTTGTATCTAAAAATTCATCCCCTATCCCAAGGTTACCTAGATTTTCTGTTATTTTTTCTTCTTATTGTTTTTTTTGTTTTACATTTAGGTCTATGATCCATTTTGATTTAATTTTTGTGAAAGACCATTTACTTTTCAGAGACCTCAGATAGCTGCTTCACGCCTTCTGTCCCGGATTTATAGTTGCATTTGGTGGTAGAGATAGGATAGAATTTGTTTCTCCATATTTCTTAGAACCATTTATGAGAATGTAATATTTTACTTTAGAAGTTTCTTCTTTTATTCTTGCTTTATTTAAAGTTTTCAATTTTCCTCTTTTCTCTCAGCCAGTTTCTATGTTAGAATAATAAAGTGTATGATCAGTATATCAAGGAAACAGTGACTTCCATTTACTCTTAAGTTCCTGAATCTTGCAGAGATTATCACAGACCAGATTCCATCCATCTCTTTGGATCCAAATTACTATTTTTTTGAGGATCAATAAGCAAACTACAAACTCACAAGAATAGGAAGATACTATTTCTGATACTATAGGGATTTAAAATTCCCCTACTTCCCTTTCAAGCAAAGCACCTAGCAGTTGGCAGTTCTAGAAATCCATACTTTTAGATTCTGATTCTAGCTGTGCTCCCTGCCTGACTCCCTAACACTAAAGTGACTCCGAGGAATTTGAAAATATCTGCTATTTTAAAACATAAAACTAGGCATTCAAAAGGAAATTTAAAAATACATTTTACTACTCACATATTAAGGCAAGACTGCTTTTTCCTGGCCCTGACTTCTTAAGCTGCTCTAATATGTACAAGGAGAAACATCATGACCAAGAAGCCAATCTGTCCAGAAAATATCCAAACCATAAAACTATGTAAAAGACTCACCTCTTATTTTAGAACATATGGAATTTTGCTTTTCAGAATGGCTGAATTCTACTGTGTAAAAATTCATATTTATTGTGTAGCCTCAATAACTCAAAATATTGTATCAATTGCTCAGCTCTTGACTGACCTTAGCCTTTTCCAATTATCTGCAATGATATCACCACTTTGACCTAAGCTTGCCACTGCATATCTGCTACCTCCTAATCTATGGAAGTCATGGTTCAAAGGGATAATAGAAGATTCTAACCAATAGTAATTTGGGTTTTTAGCCACATGACCCTAGGGGTCATCAGCCAGCATCAAATTCTCCAATGTCCATATCCTATTTGCCATATTGGTTTCCTCCTAATGCTGCAGATCCTATAAATGTTTTTTATTTTTAATTTAAGATATAATTGACATATAACATTGTATTAGTTTTAGGTGTACAACATAATGATTTGATGTATGTATATATCACAAAATGATTATCACAATAAGTTTAATTAATATCCATCATCACACATAGTTACCTTTTTTCTTATGGTGAGAACCAAATGTCTTTTTAAAAAAATTATTTTAGGGCTTCCCTGGTGGCGCAGTTGTTGAGGGTCCGCCTGCCGATGCAGGGGACGCGGGTTCGTGCCCCGGTCCGGGAGGATCCCACGTGCTGCGGAGCAGCTGGGCCCGTGAGCCATGGCCGTTGGGCCTGCGCGTCCGGAGCCTGTGCTCCGCAACGGGAGAGGCCACGGCAGTGAGAGGCCCGCGTACCGCAAAAAAAAAAAAGAAAAAAATTATTTTATATTGGAGTATAAGTTGACTAACAATGTGTTAGTTTCATGTGTACAGCAAAGTGATTCACTCATACATATACATGTACCTATTCTTTTTCAAATTCTTTTCCCATTTAGGCTATTGCAGAATCCAAGTGTCTTTTTAAAGCATGTATTCCTTCATCCTTCACTTTTCTTTCCTAAATAGTTGATAATATGCTGAGGTACAGACATGATTTGCCTAATTTGAAATTGGCTCTTTCTCCTTTGTAGCATACATATACTAGTAGAGGTATATCTGTACTTCCCCAAATCCAACATCCATATATCCAAATAAGGCAACAACTAAGCTTACTTAAAACTTGCACAACTGATTTGAGGAAGGTGGGGAGGATATCTCTAACTGTGCTGCAGTCACTAAAATCTTTATCCTAAGATAAAACAGGGCAAGATGTCACTGGGTGTTAATAACTATTGATAAGGAAATGCAGTAATTTGAAGAGCAGTATTAATCATCATAGATAAGTTAGGAGGACAGAAATGAAGATCCTCAGATAGTAGTGAGGAATATCTGATTCTCAGGCCTTAGGCGGCTCTTCTTTCATTCATGTATTCATTCATGTCTTCACCAAATACTATTTAAGCTCCTACGATTTTTTAGGAAAAGTGCTGGGCAAGAGGATAAAGTGGTGAGCACAATAGACATACTTTGTGTTCCCATAGGTTACACGGGAACAATTTCAAGTGTTATGTGCCTAGTGTTATCACATGGTATGTACAGAATGTCATGGAAGAACCAACAAGGACGTCAGAATGAATCTGGTGGGTTCTGAAGCAGTCAGGCTGGAAGATTGGGAAGACACATGGGGGACACCTGGATGTCTCACTGCACATGGGAAGCTTAGGCTGTGACCAGAAAGAAAAACCAAAGCAAACCTTCACTTCTAGTTGCTTTGAGTGAATATCACCCACCTCCAGAAAGTTGCCTCTGCTTCCACTGTCCCCCCCAAAAGGAGAAAAATACACAGCACAAATGGTCACTTTCTACTCAATCCCTTCCATTAGCCTTGAATTATTCTTTACTTGTTTTCTCTGTGGATTAATTAATTCCTCCAGGATTAACTGCAGTCTTGAGAGCAATCCCTTTGCATTTCTGTGCTTGTGAGCACTTAACATTGATGAACGTCAGTACAGTCTGGTCTTGTGACTGATTTTTGTTTCATTGGAAAATAAAAAGTCCTCCAATATCTCATAAATTCAGATCACTGGGTCTCAGAGAGTCTCTTAAGGCTGGAGTGTTTGCTACCAAATGTAAAATAGTTAGCTAGTGGGAAGCAGCTGCATAGCACAGGGAGATCAGCTCGGTGCTGTGTGACCACCTAGAGGGGTGGGATAGGGAGGGTGGGAGGGAGACGCAAGAGGGAGGGGATATGAGGATGTATGTATGTATATGGCTGACTCACTTTGTTGTGCAACAGAGGCTGGTGCAGTATTGTGAAGCAGTTATACGACAATAAATATCTATAAAAAAAAATGTTGGAGAGTTTGGAATATGTCTTCAGAGGAACAACTCAGGCCTAACCTTTTTCTTTGAAATTATTTGATTTCTAAGTATAATGTTAGGTGTATAATCCTATTTTATCATCTAAGCCTAATGGAAACATTTTTTTCCATAATGGAAATGTTTAGGATTTCATATATGCACAGTGTGGATGTTAAGCTCCAACTGTGCCAATCAGAAATTCCATGATTAAATGATAACAGAGCCAAATCCACAGCATTGGCACATCACCCACACCAGAAAGGGCTGTCTCCCTGCCCCTCATTAACAGCCTGCCATGTACTTCTCCAGTCTTTCTGCCAAGTTGTTGGGTAGCTTTGATAAACAGGACATGTTAGTCACCAGCGTAGACTAAAATGCTGAGGCCTTTCCTTTCTTATTTATTGAAGCTGTTTTAAGTTAGGGAATAACAACAAATTATAAAAGTGACCAAATTGCTACTTACAAAATGTATCTCATGGCAGAAAAATTGCTCCTGCACCATCAGTTTTTAGGCTAAATTTGAACACGACGGTGATTTTTTTTTTTAACAATCGTAAACCCCTGCTGACAAAAGACTTAACTCTATCGGTGACAGCAGACACTACTAAAATACTGTTTTGTCTTAGCTTTTCATGGTGTATCATAAACCCTACAATTATGATTGTTCCCAGAGTGAGCTCCAGACCCACAGCGGGAAGCATATTGTCTAAAAAGAATACAAAGTAATTGGGATTTTATCTAATACAGCAGTGAATATATTCATGAAAACTCTCCACAAGTGCTACAGAATTAGTCTCATAACCTGACGTGAAGAGCAAATAAAAATCTATACAAACTGTTAAATGGGGGAAAAGGCAATGATTTCTTTTGAGGATGTGGAACATTCTCAGAGGTGTTTCTGCTAAGGCTTACTGCAATTTTCATGGTGCTAAGACCACCTTACGTGGCATGGCAGGGAAGACGCCAGGCTGACCCTGAGCTTGGACCCATTTCTGCCAACAGTGGTGTGGCCTTGGACAACCTTATACCAATACATATTTTTTCCCTCAATAGTAGCACTAATTCTTGCCCTCATCATTATAGATTTGCTAATGATCTAGCTTCTAAGCCCTGATAACTATGAGTATAAAGGAGGAGGAGGAGAAGGAAGAAGAAGATAAAATAAAAAGAGCGTGTAAAAGGATTTTAGAAAAACCCTTAATGACTTCCTAAGATGCTTAGAATAAAGCAAGACTTCATTAACCATGGCTGGCAAGGTAGTGCCTGTGATCTTGCCCCTGGCTCCCTCTCCACTTTGATCTCTGGACAGTCTCTCCCTGATCATTTGTGTAAACCCCCCAGGTCTCTTTGCTGTTTCTCTAAAATGATAGCACCAGGAAGTTTCCACTTTCTGTTCTTTTGACCTGGAACCCACTTCCTCCAGCTATTCCTTTCTATCAGGGTCAACCCACAACTAAAATAAAATTATATGGCCTTTAATAATTCATCTTTCAAGTTTATAATAAATGCACAAGCCCACTAATAAAAAATGAGGGGAAGATAAGAATAAATAACTTTGACAAAGATAAATAAAAAGTATTAAACAAGCAAATGAAATAGTGTTTATCCTCACTCAGTAGATCAACTTATGAAACAACATTTTATAGCCAAAATTAGCTCCTAAATCAATGACTTAAATGTTGTAGTGAAACTGGAATATTCAAATCCTGCTGGTGGCATTTTAAATTATAAATGCTTTTGGGTGGGAAAATCAATTGGCAATATGTATGTCAAGGACTATAAAATGCTTAAAAATTTTTCACACAGAAAATTCACTTTTAGAAGTGATTCCTAAAGAATGTCAACCTCTATGCATTGTCTGTAGTATTGAAAATTTAGTAATTCAAGTACAATAAAATGATTAAATATATGGTAGTTGAACAACAAAATCATACTCTGTGTAGCCTTAAAATGTTAATTACTAGGAATATGTAGAAACTAGAAAGTATTTATGCTATGTTGTTGAGAAAGAAAAAAATAAAACTTATTTGTACATGGTCAAACACCAAAAGGCAATTTATAGGAGTAAAATTAGGATTGTTGCTATTCTATCTTTCTCAAATTTGTATTTAGTGCTTGGTTCTATCACCTTTGCAATCTCAAATGAGGAAACACAGTGATCCCATGTCCATTGTTCAGTTCTCTTGCTAACTTCTGACTTTGCCAAAGATATTAACTCTGTGTTAAACATTAGTAAATAATTTGTGTCGTTATCTGCAGACCCAAACACTTAGCACAGCGTCTGGACTATACTGACAGCTGAAAGTCTGCCTCTCGAACCGAACAGAGATGGACGTGACAAATAGCTGAGAAAACTGAGATCCTCCCATCTACTCCTTACCTCTAACTGTGTTAAATTGCAATCGAGTCGACTAAAAAGAAACCATACTGAACCTGACAGCATGTGAGGAAATGCAAGAATATAGAATTTCTGAGACTTTGACCAGTGAAATAGTTGCTAATTTTCTAATGATGTTTGCCCTCAAGAGGTGTTAATTGGGCTTCCTTGGTGGCACAGTGGTTGGGAGTCCGCCTGCCGATGCAGGGGACACGGGTTCGTGCCCCGGTCCGCGAAGATCCCACGTGCCGCAGAGCGGCTGGGCCCGTAAGCCATGGCCTCTGGACCTACGCGTCCGGAGCCTGTGCTCCGCAATGGGAGAGGCCACAAGAGTGAGAGGCCCGTGTACCGCTAAAAAAAAAAAAAAAAGAAGTGTTAATTTAATTTGGTCCTTCATCATAGTATGGTATGTGAGGGTTCCCGTTCTTGACGTCTATGACTAAATTCTATTTTGGATCGTTAAAATAATGATGAAAAGGGGGAGGCAAATTGGAACATATTCAAAAAATGTAAAAAAAACCCAACAATGTATGAACGTTTTATTGAGAAAAGAATGAGATAACCAAATGTATTTTATCCTGATGATATGTGGAAGGAAAGAGCTCCCCAGACAGAGGTGATGCTCCTGCAAGTCAGTGAGACATTGAAGAACAAGGTATTTGGGGACCCTGCATGGGAGGACAGCAGAGAAGAACGCAAGAGGTAGAGGGGATAGCTGGAGAAGGGCTTCCCAGGCTGTGCCAAGAAACAGAATTTTATCGTGAAAAGATAAGGAGGCTTTGAAAGACTTTTACAAAGAAAATACTATTATTTTTTTGTGTTTTTCCCATAAGAGAAAGAAAAAATGCCATGGGCTACATCCATGAAGCTCCTTCTACAGATATGTAGGAGGTATCTGAGTTGTAAAATATGGCATAAAACTTCAAGAACTGCATGAAGCAGAAAAAGCAATAAAATATTGGCTTTGGTGACTTGTGATGTTATTACAGCCTTCTTGTTTCTCGGTGCCCTAAAGCTACACTGTGCAGTGAATATTTGCACCCTCAGATAGGTTGTCTTCTTGTTGCTCATGCAACAAAATGTATCTAATGATTTTTCCTTCTGTTTCAGAATAGCATCATATGTTTCACAAGAATTATATCAATTGCAACTTGTTTTGATACATATCTGACACTACTGTTGGAGATGTCTTCCAAGTCCCTTGAGTATATTCTGAGTCCACTTAAATGCAGTTCAAAATAAGACCGATGTGGGGCTTCCCTGGTGGCACAGTGGTTGAGAGTCCGCCTGCCGATGCAGGGGACGCGGGTTCGTGCCCCGGTCCGGGAAGATCCCACATGCCGCAGAGCGGCTGGGCCCGTGAGCCATGACCACTGAGCCTGCGTGTCCGGAGTCTGTGCCCTGCAGCGGGAGAGGCCACAACAGTGAGAGACCCGCGTACCACAAAAATAAAAAAATAAAAAATAAATAGAACCAATGTAAGAGCACAGACAGGGAGATGAGAGTCCCCCTTGAGAATTTGCCTCTAGCTGTTCAACCTAATATTTGCCAAACCGAAATCAAGACAAGTCATCTAACAGTGGGCCATGGTTTTCTAAGTGGGTTGTTGGAAAATTGGGGTCATGTGGCCACAGTCCATTATATCTGTGGGTGATGTGCTGAGGAGGTAGACCAAATGTCCTCTGAGTAGGGTGCAAGATTTAGCAAATGAAAATACAGGGCCTTCAGTTAAATATACTTTTCAGTGTATCTCAAATCTTGTGTGGGAAATGCTTATATGAAAACAAAATTTGTTGTCTATCTGAAATTCAACTTTAACCTGGCACCCTGCATTTTATCTGTTAGCTTTGCAAGCTCTGAGGACTCAAAGAGCAACACAATCACGATAAGCTAATGGTCAGAGCGCTCATAGGGCTGACTGGTGACCCAGCTTCAAGTGAAGTCAAACTTTAAGGCAAAGGGCAGCTACTGCCTCCCTGATAATGAGTTAATATTCAGGCATTATCTCCTGACCCCTTCCACGAGGAGAAATTAGAGGACAAGCTCTAATCTGGGTCCTTGGTTCTGGGCTCTCCATGGTCTCCAGGTGAGGAGACCTGGGTTGTCTGTAGGAATCCCAAACCTCCAGGCACCTGTCCTGCTCAGAACATAAGCACAGTCACCATGACACTTTCTAATCCTCACTGCTGAGGCCATCTGGACAATCTCTAAATCATCTAGCTTCCCCTGTTGCTTGACAGTTTTGTACCTTGGCTTTCAGGTTCTAATCTATAACTTCTTTCCTTTCCCTCTCCCTTTTCTCCCTCTCCGTCTTTCTCTCTTTTTCCCTGCCCCTTTCTCAGTCTTGACCCAGGACTGTCCACTTCTGACCTGCCCTGACATGTGATCTAAATCATCAGATTCTCCAGTCCTGTCTAGAATCCAGGGGTACATCGCTGGCTGCAGCGGCGGGGGGGCGGTTCTAACCCTCCTGCCAAGCAATGTCCATGCCTGTACTCTGGACCATGCTGGGACCGTGCCGGTCCCCATTACTGCTAACAGTATGAAGGACACTTTGGGCAATCTCCTTACTTCCCTGCCTGGACCCCAGAGATGAACGTAACTCCTCTATGGGCTGACAATCAAGGAGAAAGACAGGAGGGTCAAACATCTAAAACACGGAATCAGGAAAGGTGTAGAGAAGTGAGGGTGGGAATCTAGTTCTGAATATAATTCATAGGATGAGAAATTAAACCTTTAAAAAAATCAGCAAGCCAAGTTTAGGCATTCTGGTAGCTTCAAACTGCGTCTTATCTTCAGAGCTTTAGATGAAAATTTGAAAGCCTAAGTCTTCCCTTTATATTCATGCATATAAAACCTTCACAATCCCACTAGAAAACAAAACAATTTCACAAAGTAATTTGGACACTTAAAGAAAGATTTGTAAACATCAGGGTTTGAAAAGTGGGAAAATATAAGTCCTATGAAATAAGCAGAACTTCTAACCTGTTAGCAGAACATAAGCAACTGGCAAGGACTCAGGAAAGCCAAATTTTCAGTCCTCTAGACTCTATGTCAGTGTCTAGACCAAGGTCAAGGGGATTTTAGGCCATAGGACACCATGTACATCATGGCCGTGGCTCTCTGTTTCTGACACAGCTCACATCCTATTTCAACTCTATAACCGATAAGGTTTTATTTGTGGGCAGCCAGATATCATTTTTAAACACAAGACTGTCTTCTATTTATAGGATATCAGGTAGTTCTAGTTAGAAGATCACACTTCTAAAATTAAAATGTGATTTAATGGGAAAGTACATTTAAGTGATTGATATGCAGATTTTCAGGAATGGGTTTTATGCCAGATATGGTCTCTTGACCCCACTCTCAGCCTTTGGCTTTCTCCCCATATTACAATATCCCTCTCCATCTTTTTCACTCACCTCACTTTTAACCAACCTTTGGAGAAACCACAAGTCCCTATCGATAGTGACTGTGGCTTAGTCCTTTAAAAAAAAATCTTCTCTCCAAACTTTTATTATCTCTGAATTCTAGGAAAGGAGGTTTTATAAAACATTGAGCACTCTCCTAGTGTTCTTTCTACATTCACCAATTTAATCAATAACTGTGTTGTTGGTATATGTGCCTTAGTGTCCCACCCACAGTAAGGATACCTTTGTAAGCCCTCAGAGCTTTGCTTAGCACAGAGCCATCCATACAACAATGAGTTCAATGGCTATCTGCTTGCCATTCATTACATGGCGCTTCAGTTCTTACAAATAATACACAGATAAATAAGTCCAGTTTCTAAGCTAGAATGTGTTCTGATTTACAAAATACTTAAAGAAATAAAACATGTACAGATTAAAAAAAAAAAACATAACAGTAATGAGAAAAAACATGCAAGAACTTGGTGTCTGAGAACAGCCATTCTTCCCCAGCAGAAGGGAGGATGGCATTCCAGGCATGGGGTCTGGGCAGAGCAAAGACAAGACATTATTAAAAGGGGCCAGAAAGCCAGCCACAGGTGACTGTCAAAAGAGGAGAGCAACTCCTGTCAGCCTAATAGCCACACTCACCTCTACAAGAACATCTTTTCTGCTCTGCTTCTAGGACCAGGGATAGCTCCTGGCCACAGCAGAGGCCTAGTCAGGATGTCTTGAATTGAATGCTCTGTAATATTAACATCTGGTGCCAAACAAAGTGGTTTCACACAGATTACCTCACTGAAAGAAGCCAGGGCAGGTATATTTGTGCCCATTCTACATGTGAAGAGACAGAAACTTGAAGAGGCTCAGCAATGTGGCTTGGAAGTGGCAGAGGCACGGCCAGAGGCCAGGACCCATGTCCTCTGATGCATGGACAGCAGGATGAGTCCCAAACTTTGGTGAACCATGAATCATGTGCAATTCTTTCTTACAAAAAATAAAAGCCAATATCCATTATCTTATCCAGGACTCACTGAGACAGGGTCTCTGAGTGGGAGCCCTGACATCTGATATTTTAAGATCCACAGATAATTTAGATGTGCACCAAAGCAGAGGACCGTGAACCAGTTGGAAAGACAGCCAGATGGCGGAGGCCTCAGTCTCTGACTGTGCTTCTTGTCAGTACATGAGAATCACCTGGAGCCCTCCCACAGCCACCCTCATTCAGTGGCTCTGGGAAGTCTGTGGTTTTAAATCTCTATCATTTTTCATTTAGTTATCCTGCAAAATACACTTTGATCAACACAGCTCTAAGCTCTGATGAGTTTTATTCTTTCTACACTAGGAGATATGAAAAATTTTAAAGGGGACAAAAATAGTTTATGTACAGTGTCCTCCTCATTATGTACATTCTTAAATGTTGTCCAAACACCTCACAATCCCTAACTGCATTTTACTCCGTAGTTCTCACGCTCTAAGGGATAGTACCATAATCCAGGTGTGGACACTTTTCAATGCAGGCTATGATCTAATACAAATGTGAAAACAGAACTCTTCCAACACTCTCCAAAAATAATCTTTACTTCCTTCTGGTAAACATTTTATGATTTATTTCAATATTTTGTTTTAACTGCATGCTTTAATAATCTTAGGAAAGCAGAGTGTCAGAAGACAGCTTAGATGAGAACATGCACATTTTTATTTTATTTTTTCCCTTTTTACAAGAGTCTGTCATTTGCTATCAAAGTAATGTATTTGCATTAATATTTTCTTTAAGAGCACACACAAACATAATATACACAGAAACGTTTCATGTGTCATTGCCTTATTCTGTTTCAAGTGTGTTTTCTAAGATCCCTGGGGAAATCAATAGAAAAACTTCAGAAAAACGCTTACGTGCTTGAGTGTGAACAGACTCCCCACACTCCTCCAGGAAAGCCTGCTCCCTCTTCTTGGTGAATTGCTGTGAGTACCATGCACATTCAGATGACATAAAGTATATTCACTGAGTGTGTGATTAGTCAGGTACAAGTCTGCAGGCTTGCCAAATGCAGACAGGACAGGAATGACACCATTCACAATGAAAGATACCAAACTAACGAAGCTGTCTTCAAGTAGACATGGGTCTGCATTAGGCTATGAGGAGTTGTTTTGAAATTTTAATTTCATGCAGTATGAGGATGTGATGGAGGGTGTTCATCACCAAACAAGGATTTTCAGCAGCAAGTAAAGTTCCTGCCAGTAGTAGCAGCACAGCCAGTAAATCCAAACCAACCTTTCCACTGCCACTGTTTCCCGTGGAACCCTTAGTAAATGGAATGGAATGAGAAGAACTTTCTCAATGGCAGTATTTGGAAATCTATTCCCCATCCCATTCTTAAGGAGATGGTTCATTGAAGAGAAAAGAAGAGGTTAAATTATTTTAGGAAGAGTGCTGCTTTTCTGCCTGAATAAAAGTTGCCATGATGCCCAGTTTCTTAGCACCCTCTCCAAATGTTATCCCCTTACCACTGATTTGCGTTCTCACATGGGATTTTACTCCAGGTTAGAAACCCCAGATTTATTCAGTTTTGATTTAAAATACATCTTCTCAATGTGAAAACAAGCTTCCCAAAGAGAGAACAACTGATTGACTGAACCCTTTCTAGAAACTCTAATCTTAATATGACTTAAAATCTTTGATTATGGCTAAGCCCAGTTCCTGGGAGTCAAGCTTAACTTAGTTTCCTAACTGTTCAAATGAAATGGGGAGAAAATATTTTTTAGAAGGGCATACAAGTCATGGTCCATGTGAAGAATATTACGAAGCTTCTCAGTGAGAAAAGCTTATTAGAAAAGGAACTAAGAGGTGGGGTGAGGAGGGTGGAAGGACAGACACTTACCCTCTAGGATGTGGTTTAGCACAAACTTTGGGTTAGGACAGTTGATAACAGAGTTGAACGTAGGAGGAAGAGGGTATAAAGAATTGAAACCCTACATCTCCCACCCAGACTGGTGGCTTCTTGATTTAGATTCTGTAACTTTCTGCTTCTTCCTTGATGACACCCCAAATGCTTCCTCTGGCCCCAGAAGCACAGAGCCTATATTATTCCACTGTTCATACCTTACAAGGAGAAAAGCAAGGAGACCTTGTTCTACAAATCATTTCTGGCACCTTATTTTGTTCCATTCTAAAGTAATAAGTTCACAACAGCAATGGAATAAGACCTCAGCTGGGCAGGAAATAAAAAAGAATGGAGATGAGATTCACAAAAGTTAATGAAAGTCACTCCAAGTGACTGTGCTGAAAGAGCACGGGCTTTAGAATCAAATGAACTGGAACATCAATCTGGCTGGACTCCTTACTAGTTGTATAATATGACCAAATGTCTTAAATCCTTCGAGTTTCCATTTCTTCAACTGTAAAATAATAACAATACCACCTACAGCATGATGTAGTTGCTATAATTACTATGCCTGCAGCCCCCAGCTGATGCTGGGATTTACAAGGTGCTCTGTAAGCATGCTTATCCTCTTCCCCCAATTCAGATGAAAAATATTGCAGCAAAGAATAAAATATGTGCATAACTGCAATATATAACACATGCATGTGGAACACAATGCTGTGTCAGGCAGACGTTCTCTAGGATTCTACATGTGTTTAAACTGTCAATGGCATTTGGTAGCTGCCCACATATCTGTAAACACAGCCTTGGGATATTATGGTTTCTATAGTCTCATTTTCAGGAAAGTAATTTATTTGCTCCATACTATCAATATATTTCTTTCTCTCTCTTTTTCAAATAGATTTTTTTAGAGTGGTTTTGGGTTCACAGCAAAATTGAGAACAAGGTGTAGAGGTTTCCCACACACATTCCCAGCCTCCCCCATCACTAACACCACCCCCACCAGAGTGGTGCATTTGTCACAGTTGATGGACTTACACTGGCATGTGATAATCACCCACAGTCCATAGTTTATGTTAGGGTTCACTCTTGTACATTCTATGAGTTTGGACAAAAGTATAATGACACATACGCACCATTATAGTATCATCCTGAGTAGTTTCACTGCCCTAAAAATCCTCTGTGATCCTCCTATTCATTCTTTCCCTCCTCCATAACCCCTGAAAATCACTGATCTTTCTATTCTCTCCATAGTTTTGCCTTTTCCAGAATGTCATAGAGTTCAAATCGTACAGTATGTAGCCTTTTCAGATTGGTTTTTTTTAGGTAGTAATATGCATTTAAGGTTCCTTCTTGTCTTTTCATGGCTTGACAGTTCATTTATTTTTAGTGAATAATATTCCATTATCAGATGTACCACAGTTTATCCATCCACCTACTGAAAAACACCTTAGTTGCTTTCAAGTTTGGGTAATTGTGAGTAAATCTGCAATAAACATCTGTGTGCAGGTTTTTGTGTGGGTATGCTTTCAACTCCTTTTGGTAAATATCAAGAAGCATGATTGCTGGAGCATATGGTAAGGGTATGTTCAGTTTTGTAAGAAAGAGACAAACTGTCTTTCAAAGTGGCTATACCATTTTGCATTCCCATGAGCAATATATGAGAGTTCCTGTTGCTCTACATTCTTGTCAGCATTTCGTGTTCTCAGTGTTCTGGACTTGGGCCATTCTAATGGATGTGTGGTGGTAACTCATTATTTGAATCTGCATTTCCCTGATGATATATGATGTGGAGCAGCTTTCCATATGCTTATTTTCCAACTTTATATCTTCTTTAGTAAGGTATCTTACTAAATGGGTCTTGGCACATTTTTTTTTTATCAAGTTGTTTGTTTTCTTATTGTTGACTTTTAAGGCTTCTTTGTATTTTTTGGTTAGCATTCCTTTATCATGTGTCTTTTGCAAGTATTTTCTCCCATTCTGTGGCTTTTATTTTTATTCTCTTGACTTTTATTTCTTCTTATATAATATCATCACAGTTTTGTTTATTATGTAAATTGAACATAATTTCAAGATATGCTATACGTAATCAAGATATGTTAACTTGTAGTGCTAACTAATGTGACACAACATTAGTTCTGTATATCTAGTTCTGTATATCTAGATGCACATGTGTGCATCTGCATGTATATGTCTCTGTGCTCAGGCAACGTGCTGACACTGGGAAAACAGTTCTAAAGCAGATGAGTCTCTGACCTTGAGGACACGGACAGTCTACTTCTGAAGAAGTAGGGAGGCTGCCTCGGTTCCGAGCTGCATGATTTAGCTTTGCTGTGTTTCCTATGCCTCTCACAGAAGCAAACACATTAAACACTAGTGACATTTAAATGATTTGGGAGCATTAAATTAAGTTCCAGTTTCACGGTTTGTGTGTGTGTTAGGGGGTGGGCAGTTTACCACACTTCCAACAAGTAATGCTTTGACACTAGCTGTGTGTCCTACAATTCAACTCAATTCTGACACCATGGACCCATCGACCCAGAGATAGCATCAAATTCTACAAGGACTCATTCCTACAAAACTGCCTTCCATCTCACTTCAGACACCAGCTGCAAGTCCAAGTTGTTATCTTTTTTTTTTTTTTTAATTCCTTACTCCACCACAAGTGGGGTCACCAGGGACAAAAATGGGCCCAGCAAGGAGACCTCTACTCCCTCTGATGCCAGACAAACCCTGAGACTTCACACCAGGAGGGACATTTCTGCTGACTTGGTCACCCAGCTCCTCAACCCTTGCTCCTGCAGAGTTGGCTTCTACTCACAGAGGGAAAGGGCAAGAGACAGTGTGTCCCAACTTGCCACTCTCTACCTGAGCCCTCAGGGGCCAAGACCACTCCAAGATCCCACTGTTGAGAAGCAGCAACCCCAGGTTGTTATTTTTGCTTCTGGCCATCTGGTGACAGACTGCAGGTCCGAGGACTCCCTCCTTCGACTTCACGCTCCAGTCAAAAGTCTAGATTGTTACTATCAGAGGTTCCCACATCCCCTTCTTGGGTTCAATTAATTTGCCAGAGTGGCCCACAGAACTCAGAGAAACATTGTACTTACTTGATTACCAGTTTATTTTTATTTATAAAAGATTATAACTCAGGAACAGCCATATGGAAACGATGTACAGGGCAAGGTATGGGTGACGGGGCACAGAGCTGTCATACTATGAGCATGCCACTCTCCCCAACTCTCCACATGTTCACCAATCTGGAAGCTCTCAGAACCCTGTCCTTTTGGGGTTTTATGGGGGCTTCATTATGTAGGCAGGATTGATTAAACCATTGGCCTTTGGCAATTGATCCAATCTCCAGCCCCTCTCCTCCCTCTAGAGGTCAGCGAGAAAGAGGGGTGTAATGAAAATTCCAACCCTCTAATCACATGGTTGGCTTCTCTGGCAACCAGCCTGCATCCTTAGGTATTTTTCAAAAGTCACCTCCTAATATAATACAAGGTTGTCCAGCCCCTAGGAAATTCTGAGTTTTAGGAGCCCTGTGCCAGAAACCAAATATGTATTTCTTGTTATAAATCATAAGACCACAGGCATCTGACTAAGATGTAGGAGATCCAATGAGCAGCTGGATGTTTTGCCCAGGAAATTCCTCACAGTTGTTAGAGGCTCAGAAGTGCACTGTTGTTCAGCATAACATTGACAATAATACCCAGAAGGGTCTCTTTACTTCTACAAAATAGCACTTATCAAAAGGTGTGTTTTACTTCTTTTCTGTAAATTTATTTTAGAATATAAAGCTTGAAAAAGTGCAATATGTTGCTAACTTATCAAAGGATCATTCCTCCTTTGAATAAATACAATGAGGGATTTTTTTTTAAAAAAAAGACTTTAAGGATGAAACAGGAATAAACAGCTGACTTACTTTGCTTTGAAAATAAAAATCAAGACTACTGAGGACATGAACTTTGTTCTATAAATGGATATAATGCTGGTAGAAATTTACATCTCCTGCTAGGGTTATGCCTCAAATTGTATCAATTATTTTGTATATTGACTCAATCTGCATTGCTTTTCATTGTAATTTCAGAAACAAATAAATATTTCTATTTTTAGTAATTAACAAAATGTTTTCTTCAAATCCTGATGTTCGCTTGATATAGCATTCAGTGTTTTCACAATTATTCATGCTATGTAAATGTCAAATTTCAGCCAAAGAAAATATTCATGATATTTTCATACTCACTTTAAAACAAGCAATCTCCTTAGGACTTTATACAGTATATAGCACAGTATATAGATATTTAGCGGAAAATATCACTTAGGGAGAGGGATTGGTCAGGCCATGATTGACACTTAGCAAATAGGCCACCCTTCTAATCAGAAAACTCCATAACCAGGTATCTTCATTAAGTATTCAGTAACCCACAGATTCTGCTCTGCTTTGAATTCTAAGTTGTTAATTTATTCAGAAAGTCTTTAAAATTTGTTTTTGCTACTGAAGCAAACACTTTTTCTGCATAGATATTACAAAGAAGGCAGTGCTGACAGGGACTCTGTAAATTCTCTTACCAAAGGCCATAGGATAATTTCTGATATATGCTATATAAGTTTTCTATTGCTATTGTAACCAATTACCACAAACTTGGTGGCTTAAAAGAACACAGATGTATCCTCTTATACTTCTGAAGGTCAGAAATCTAAAATGGTTCTCAATGAGTTAAAATCAAAGTGCCCGCAGGATTGCATTTTATTCTGGAGCATCTGGGGAAAATCCATGTTCTTGCTTTTTCCAGCTTCTATAGGTTGCCTGTATTCCTGAAACCAAGCAGAACTCTGCATCCCCTGCTCCCCAAGTACAAAGGCCCCTCCACGTCCCCTGCCTCTTGTTTATAGAAAAGCTGAAGTCTCCCTGGCCTCCCTGAGTCACAAAAGAGCAAACAGAAGCAGTTAATGATTAGGACAAGAGAGCCACAGAATCCTTCTGTGTCTGATGCACATTCCTGAGTTGTTTTGCCGATACTATAACTGCCACCGGAGGGAAACTAAACTGCATGATGATCAGACCGCAGCCATGACATAAGCTGCTCCATCTTGAGCAGGACTGAATCTATGGCTAGAACAGTTCTAAGAACTGGAATTAACACTATTACTCATAATAATCCGTATCTTTGTGGACATCAAAATAATTGTGGTTTGCTCTCTCTATGTATGTAATTAGGCAACTAAAAGTGTTCTCAGAGAGAGTCTACAGGCCCATGTCAACATATTCTACTCAGAATACAGTGACCTATGTCAGCATGAAGAAGTTACAGAAGACGGACGTTCGTCCACAATCCAATAGAATTGGAATAATGTCTAACAGTGGATATTTTAAGCAGATTTTTAGAGGAAAGAGCTCTTTGCAAGAAAGAGCTCTCTGCAAGAGGTCCCTTTTGTCTTGCCACTTTAGCAAAGCCGTATTTTAACTAACCTCTGGCCCAAGCACACCTTTCAAATCTTTTGATTATTACACGATACTTTGCCTAACCTGTTGGATGTTGGTTCTTTCCACAGATCAAAAAAATAGAAATGAAGAATAAGTAATTAACGGATAACTAGATCTTTTCCCCAGCTTCCCCTTCAGTAATCTCGTGAACAGAGTGTGTGAATGAGATAGCATCTAAAGAAAGTTCACAAGGCTTCAACAAGCCTGCATGCAGTGGGATATGGCAACAAATCTTACCCCCACCTCAGTGATTAACTGAGATTGCTTCTCCTTTTTACCCTTTAAAAACATTCATGGCTGAGCAAAATCTTTGGAGTTGGTTCTGGGACATGAGTCTGCCTTCTCCCCAGGTTACCAGCCTCCTGATTAAAGCAATCTTTCTGTTCCTACCAGCACTTATCTCTCCAGTATTGACCTTCGAACAGTGAGCAGCCAAACCTGTTCAGTAACGTTCCTAGGCCCAAAGCCTTCATCTATCCTCAAAGCCAGCCGTGTAGCATCTTTAAATACCTCTCTGACTCTTTTCTTCCTACTTCCTTCTTATATGGACTCTTGTGATTACACTGAGCCCATCCAGATAATTGAGGATAATTTCCCTATGTCAAGATCTTTAATTTAATCCCATCTGCAAATTCCCCTTTGCCATGTAAGGAAACATTCACAGGTTCTGGGGATTGGGACATAGATATTTTTAGGGAACTATTATTCTGCCTACAATACATGCTTTGAAGAAAATAACAATATATTACTCTCCTGCCTTGATAAGTTAAAAAACCTAAAACTTTGTCAAATAGACACAAAGAAAAACTAATTTGTTGTACTTTAGTCTGTATCATTAAGTATTACCTTTTTCACTTAAGGAAAACTTTCTGTTCTTTACTTAGCTAAATTCTTAGGTGTGCTAAATACCTTCTCTCCTAGGAACCACTTCACCTGATCTGGCTTACCCTTTGGAAAGTTGAATATAAGATCCAAATAATTTTGAAGCTCAGGAATCCCTTCAAGAAATGATGTTATAGGGCTTCCCTGGTGGCGCAGTGGTTGAGAGTCCACCTGCCGATGCAGGGGACACGGGTTCGTGGCCCGGTTCGGTAAGATCCCACATGCCGCGGAGCCGCTGGGCCCGTGAGCCATGGCCGCTGGGCCTGCGTGTCCGGAGCCTGTGCTCCACAACGGGAGAGGCCACAACAGTGAGAGGCCCGCGTACCGCAAAAAAAAAAAAAAAAGAAAAAAGAAAAAAAGAAATGATGTTATAAAAGA
Organism: Delphinapterus leucas; assembly: GCF_059928025.1. Taxonomy (NCBI): domain Eukaryota; kingdom Metazoa; phylum Chordata; class Mammalia; order Artiodactyla; family Monodontidae; genus Delphinapterus; species Delphinapterus leucas. Next base: position 26,640,309 of record NC_143134.1, read on the forward strand.
CAGCTCTTGTATGGTTCTCACCTGATTCTTGGGCTTCTTTTTTGTTTAAAGGGTTGAGTTGGGGTTCACATAAAACCTTTTTACATTTAATCTTTCAAATAGCAAAAAATGCAGTCCAATTTATGTTTCTGATTAGAATAAAGTTCATTTCATAGTTTTTATTTATGGTAAATTTGTCACTGTGAAAGGATCAAGGGAGTCATATTGATAAAAGTACGTCCCCACCCCAAGGGGACAAAGGATTTTAGATGTTTCTTCCTTCTGTCAAGACAAATAATTCCAGATGAGATTTGATTGATGAGATGAAATTTATGCATCTGGGCCTCACTCTTGATAGTATTTAAAATTAAAATTCTCATTAGTGCTGGCAAGCTTGAAATTCTTTAGTTTTTCAAATGAAGCAATATTTGCATGATTTTGTAAAGCACCCTGATCACCATATACAATTGAATTCAACTCAATTCAAAACTGTACGAAAAGAGGAAGATCAACTAACCTGAATTTAAATATTTGTATTCTGTTTTGTCAAAAAAGTGGAAATCACTTCAGTACCAGAGGTCCTGCGCACAACTAGGAACTGAGTGTGTGACAGCCTGAACACTTGCACACAGTTGTGTGCGGTCTGCATTTTCATGGGAGAATTTGAAAGAACAGACCTGGCTACAGAACCAGTCTGTCACCCACTGTGCATCCTCAAGCTGCTTCTTGGGTTCCTGGTTTTTATGGCCAGTTCAGAAATAGGCACCAGTCGGCAGCAGACCTACTGTCACAGCAGATGGGCACTCACTGCCTTACGTTAAAACCCAATATTTCATTTTGGGAAATGACAGCAAATATTGGGGTAAGTGAGCACTGGACTCCCTGTGGCTCCTGATGAAAGAGAAGGGCCCCAGGACATGGGCAACTGGAGCTTGCCGTCCCCTGCTGGAGCATCCATGAGCCTGAGGGTGGGTGCCCAGATGGGTGGGCATGGGGACTGCAGCACTAGGGTGCTGATGAGAAACAGGGTAGCATGTGGCTGGAGGGCTTTCAGGTTCTGAAACGCTTTAGTCAGTCTTTATCCCTGGCTTGGAGTATGGAAAGGCCTGGTAAAATTTCCCTACTGAGAAAAGATGCATGTTTTCAACTTTCAGAGAACCGATTAGACAAATTCTGCAATGATGGGACACCCTGTCACTGGTACTTCCAAAGCAGGCTGCGATTTTCAGGAATTAGTGAATGAGTTACTGCTCGATCAGACAGAGTTGACAAATCCAAGAAACCATATGCAGCATTCTGACCACACATTCCTCTTAGACAAAACACAGAACTGAACAAAACTTTTTCCAGCTCGTAAGCATATTTAATGAAACAAATTTGCTCTCCTACGGACTGTCCACCTAGACTGATAAAACACAAGCCTAAATGTACAAGCAGCATTCTTTTGACCTGAGATTTTTAAAAAATCATGGAAATACCACTATGTGTCAAATATCATATGAATACATTCAAATATGTTACCTCATTTCCAAAGCAAGTACAATTTAGACATCATGAAACAAAGTTGTAAACTCAGTAAAATGCAATCTGCTGTCTTGTGTCCAAAACAAAAACCATAATGAAATGGAGCAAGGACCCTATGGTCCTTGCCTCCCATGTCTTTGGCCTGCCTTTTGTTTGTGAAAAAAACTTTAAGCAAAGAATAAGTTTAACCAGAGAAGTGAGAAAATGCAGAAGCAAAGAAATGCAGTCAGACAGGACAAAACAACAATAGTTTAGTTAGTAAGCAAAGTCAAGGACCTTTAGTTCCTTCTCAAGGGTTATAGATAATATTCTGAGCCATAACCTGTGAGCCTGTGAGCTGTCCTATAGATACTGAAACTCTCACCAGGTGGAAGAAGTTAACTACATGATGACCAGACTGTAGCCATGACATAAGCTGCCACAATTCCAAAGGAAATGGGAAGAAACTGACCCTGGAACTGAAGATTAACCATATTAATCAAGATGATGCTGATCAGACCACCGCATGACCAATTTCAAGATGACTGTTAGAGGACATTCCTGGTGGCACAGTGGTTAAGAATCCACCTGCCAATGCAGGGGACAAAGATTCGATCCCTGGTCCAGGAAGATCCCACATGCCACGGAGCAACTAAGCCTGTGAGACACAACTCCTGAGCCTGCACTCTAGAGCCTGCGAGCCACAACTACTGAGCCCATACGCCACAACTACTGAAGTCCACATGCCTAGAGCCCATGCTCCGCAACAAGAGAAGCCACTGCAATGAGAAGCCTGCACACAGCAACGAATAGCCCCTGCTCGCTGCAAATAGAGAAAGCCCGCGCAGCAACAAAGACCCAACGCAGCCAAAAATAAATTGATTAATTAATTAAAAAGAAAAAAGATGACTGTTAGAGCTGACTGTGCTGTTTCTACATGTAGCCCCCTCCCTTCACTTATAAAAGCTATTACCCACTGGTTGTCAATGGGGGGTGAGTCAGCCTTTGGACCGAAATCCTCCCTCTCCCCCGCCCCCAGTTGCCAGCACCCAAAATAAAGCAAATTTTCCTTTCCACCAACCTTGCCTCTTTAATAGCTTTTGAGCTACGAGCAGTTGGACCCCACTTTCAGTTACAAAAATGCAATTTGGGGGCTGTTATAAAAGCACTGTGTTAAAGATTTCTACATCCAGCATCTCTGTCCTCTCACCATTTCCTGAAGTCTCCATAGACTTTCAGGTAGAGCCCCTCTTTGATGGCTTGTCCATGGTCCTCACAGTCTCTGCCCCTGTCTTGTCATAGCATCCTGGGTATTCAGTCTCTGCAAACCCACAAAACCAGGACTTCCATCTGACTTGTTCATGGCTCCTCCCTCAGTGCCTAGAGCAGTGCCTGGTACTTAGGAAGTCCTCATCAGATATTTTTGAATACATAAATTACAGGATTCTCCCCAGCTTGCTTGGAATATTTGCCTGAGCCCTCTTGGGAAAAGGAATGCTGCAAAAGCCAGCATTACATTACATTTACTCAACTAGCAATTCTCTCTGAAACTGCATGGTGATTTGCACACAGTAAGCATTGGATGAATATGTTGAATTTAGCAAATGAAGGGATCATAGTATGGGTGTAAAGTTTTTTTTGTTTGTTTTTTTTTTTTGCGGTACGCGGGCCTCTCACTGCTGTGGCCTCTCCCGTTGTGGAGCACAGGCTCCGGACCCGCAGGCTCAGCGGCCATGGCTCACGCACCCAGCCACTCCGCGGCATGTGGGATCTTCCCGGACCGGGGCACAAACCCGTGTCCCCTGCATCGGCAGGCGGACTCTCAACCACTGCGCCACCAAGGAAGCCCCCATGGGTGTAAAGATTATTTTAAAGTGAAAATATTTGAGCAGAAAGAAATCTAATCTGAACTTCCTTTATCTGACGAAAGCAGAGCCTCCTGAAAATACAGCTGCCATTAACCCCCCTTCAGGGAGTTTCCTGAGAATTCAGCTGTTATAGAAGGCACATTGCCTGTTGCCATTAGCATAAAAAAGCTCACAGGACGTTCCATGCTTTCCTACCAAGCTTAAAATTCTCCTTTCTTGTTAAATTGGTATACAAATCTTTGCTTCTGGCTATTTAAGGAGTTACTCATTACTGAGAAACTCCTGGTTGCCCCTTTAAATAAATCTTGAATTTTCTCATGTTAATCTGTTTATTATCAGTTAATTCAAAGGTCCTCAACCACTGGAACATAAGATGGTAAAGGAAAAAATTTCCTCTCAGCACCAGCACAGCCATAATGATCTGTTCATTGATTCCAGACATCTTGCTTTCAGTGGCTGGTTTCCAGACCACACTATTAGGTCGGTTGTTTGATTGCTTACTGATCCCTGATATTTACTGAAAGGATACCAAAAGGTTACAGATCATTTGCAAGACAGTCAATTTAGCAGAAAGATAAATCCATTGTATGAAGCAGAATCAGTTATCAATACAGTTTCTCAGCTGGACCGTGATAGCGCTCAAGCATTTCCTATCCTCAGCATATTTTGAAAACCAAAATTTCTGGTGGCATCTATGATTATTTCAGTCTTCTCTTGGGCATCTTCTGAGCAGGATTCCTGGCTGCGCTGCCTCCACACAGTTCTGGCCCAGGCAGGGCACACTACCTTTTTGGATGGTACTGCGGAATGGGGCACCCTCTGTTATCTTTATGATCTCTGACGTCCACTCAGCTGTTCTTTCTTTCAGTGTGTCAGGTCATATTGAGGCAGGAGATATACGGGCCCCAGGCTGAGTAGCTGAGGTCTGTCCCCTGTGGACAGATACTCCAAGATAAAGATAATGGCAGGGGCAGGAAGGAGCTGAGTCCTGCCCAGGTAAAAGATAAAGGAACCACATATTTCTCATTCTTGAGTTCAAGGAGGCCTTCCTGACTACAAATGAGCAGAAAGGCTCCTCAGAGGCCAAAAAGGGAGGGGGGGGGTGCCACCCCATCGTAAGTAATATCAACCTTCCCACAGGCCTCTGTGCTGGAATCCATCTTGGCTAATAGATGTGCACACACACAGGAGAGGACCCTAGTTAAACCAAATACAGACTCAGAGCCAAGCAAAGCAAGATGGTTGGCCAGAGGAAACCTGGAAGAAATGCCCTGTATAAGTGATTTAAACTACCACAAAATTTCATCTCTCTCTATGAACCCACCCATGTGTGCCTATTCACATGTACCGTTTTTCCTCCTAACAAACACTTTGCTTGTTTCACTGCTTTCTGCCTCTTTCTTGAAATTCCTTTCTGCAAAGCAGACAAGCCAGGGCCTTGTCACTAGCCACTGGCCTTCATGGTCTAGTGGCTAGGATTCAGTGCTCTCACTGCTGTAGCCTGGCTTCAATCTCTGGTCGTGGAATTGAGATCCTGTCTCAAGCTGCTTGCTGGCTGAGGCCACCCAAGATCAGTATCCACCGTGTCCCAGGTGGGCAGCAAGGCTGAGGCGGTCAGCATGAGAAAGACAGAAATAAGTTTGGATGCCAACAAATTCTTTCCTCTCCAACACTGAGTTTGAGAAATGGATGAGGCCAAATAAAGACTAACCAAGATTCTTTGCTTGACTAAACTTTGATCAAGCTTTGGAACTTTCTCCTAGGACTTCTTTGTAGAGTCCAGTTTTAGCAAGAACCCTGCTAAATTAGTGTAGTTCCCCATCCTCCATATCTAATCATCCTTGATATCTGCTCAGGATCCTCATCCCCCACCACCCCCAGCTGATGTCTGATAACCCTGTCTTATTATCTTCAGCAGGAATCTTATCTGGATGATTCACCCAGAATCCTCCTTACCTTGATGTTTCTTATTAATGATTTTCCATTCACTGACCCCCTACTCTACTCCCCAGCTATAAATTCACACTTGCTCATAAGTAGAATGAGGCTGGTACTAATAGAAAACTGGGCCCCAGAGACATTACGATGTTACCAAGTAGAAAAGCAGCAAGAGGAGGAAGAAGCTATATCACGAAGGAATAAGAACTGGGGGTTGGGAACTACTTGGGGGTGGGGGTGAAAATCCTCATTTCTCAGGTTTAGAGACTTTAGTTTTGAGGTCAACAAAGATAGAGAGAAAAGGCCTTCCAGATGGGGGTCAGTGAGCCCATAGATAAAAGGTGTGGGGTCTCCAAGTATGTAAACGTTCTGAAGATCTTAGCCTGGCTAAAGGCTTAAACTGTGTTTCTTAGGTCCTGGAAACCCAAAGTGTTTTGAATATGGCTATGTCACGGCCAGCATGGAATTCTCCTGGGATACCTGTTTCATTCACTGGATTTTAACCACCACTCCAAGCTAAATATTAACTGGAATTCGAGTAGCTAAACATTGTTATTTATTCAGTATTTCATCTCCTGTGTGCCAGTACAAAAAAACAATCTAAGATACTACGTTGAGTATGTTTAGTAGACTGTGTTAATTTGTTCTGAAATGCTCTGGTGCTCAGAGCAGAGTGAACAGCAAGTATGATAAACTTTATAAATCCTAGTCCATGGGCAAATTTTATCATCATATTGCAAGATTAAGATGATTAAAGATCGGGAGATAAAACAACTTTCATTTGAAGTGAATGATTATTCATTTTCACTCTTCAGTCCTGAGCTGTGATGGAAACTTGAAGCCTATAAGGAGAGTCTTATCTCATTTCATTTGAAAAGAAGAAACCGAGGATAGACAGCAAAGCATAAAACAGATAATTAATTTTCACTATAATACAGCTTTCAATTTGGAATATTAAGCATAACACATAATGTCAGCAATTTGATTTTCTTAATAGAAATTATACAGTCCAGGCAAGAAAATTCAGCAGCAGTTTCTATACTGGGGCAAAAAAAGCCTGAACCAAAATTTCAAGAGTCAAAACAAATAATGGAGATTTGCATGAACAATTAAAATGGAACCTTCCATACAAATCTCCAATGTTTTAGTTCAAAGAATTTTGTTTGTTTCAATAATGATATCATTATAAAGATTTTATGTACAATATTGACCTACGTCAACTGAGGCAAATGCAGGGAAGTGACTTTAACTAGAAGCCTTTTTATGGTTAATTTAGCTATAGCACATATGTAGATGCAGAGAGAAAATGGCCACATTTACCTTTATTCATATTGATCTGTAACTTTCCTATTGACTTATATTATATAATATCTTCCCTTCAAACTAATAGAAGAGCGTGAAAACAACAAGAAAATCTGAAACACACACAATTAAATCAAAGCAGGATATCCAGTTCAGTGCACAGCAGTCAGGCAAATCAATTTTTGGCTGTATATTCATCAGGTCCACAGGAATTCAGTTTATAGAATTTTCTATTTATAAGGAGGACAAGTCCTCTAAAAGATTAAGACATGTTCACAAGTCCTTACAAAAATAGAAATTGAAGACTGTTACAGTCTTTTATTTCTCTAACCATCAGATGAAGGAAAATAGAGGTACAACTTGGATTTTTACCTTTGTTAATAAGTTAACTCTACCACTGTCCTATGCTCCATAAGAAAAAAGCAATTTTCAGTGCTTTGTTGTAAATATATGCTAATGGCAGCACGCACCAAAAAGCAGGTATAGAGGATGAGGGAATCAAAAAACGTATTTGGTCATGAATTAACCATTCTAGGGAGGCCACAATCAACAATAATCAAAGTAGCTTAATAGTTCCCTACACTATTCTACATCTTTGCCTGTGAAGACACTTTCTACTTTAGACAAGCACAGAACCATGCAAAAAGAGAGAAGGCTTAAATTGGTTTATAGCAGAGAAAATTGAGATGGTGCCCTGCAGAATCACTTCCTCCTTTGTAATTTTATGCCCAGTGGCTGGGTTCTGGTTAGCCTAAATGCATAACAATCCCCTTCTCTCTTTACGTGTCTTCTACCATTTTCTCGTTTGAAAATAGATCACATGGTTTAATTTACTTTTGCAGGTAAGTGTCATGCTACTACCTATAATGGGTCGCCCTAGTGTACTTGAAAACTCTAACTCTCTCTCTGCTGGGCCCTCTCTGCAGTCCTCTACTTCATTTCTGTCTCTCTATTACATTCCCCACAGTACTTTTTCTAGGCCTCTTTCCAACTCCTACTGCACCCCATCACATTCAAATTCTAAAGAAAACTTCATAATTGACTTGTTACAGATTGTATTTTCCAAGGATGATTGCAAACTATGTCCTGTTCCATATTTTCTCCTAGAAACACGCCACTTCCTCAACAAGAAGTGTAGTCTAATGCCCTTTCACTTCTAATCAGTAATATTGCTGTGTGATTTCCAAGACTAGATCAGAAACAGAGGTACTACTTATATCGTGGTTGGTAGGACACTGCAACTAGAGCCACATAAACAGTTCTCCTGTCCAGAGGCCACCATGTTGTGAAGACGCTCAATGAGATTCAAAGCCAGTGCCACGCAGTCTAGCCTTTCCCAAATTTATAAACACAGAAACCATGCAAGAAAAATTATTGTTATTATTTAAAGCCACAACAATAAGAAGCTGTGAAGTTTTGGGGTAAGTTATTTTATGCGGTTATAGATAACAAGAACAAATTTTGGTATCTGAAAGTGGGTTATTGTTGCAACAAAAAACTAAACCTTTGAGAAAGGATGGCAGGCAGACACTAGAAGAGCCTTGAGGAGATGACTATTGAAGCCTAAAATAAGCCTCAATGAAACTGTCACTAAGGGCTTAAAGGAAAATATTTTTGGAAGCTGGAAGAAAGGAGACCCTCATTCTATACTGGTAGACAATTTGACAACACTGTTAACTGAGGTAGCAAGGAACATATAGAAAATATATTTCACAAACTCTATCATCTAGCTAAGCAAATTCCCAGACAGAATCACGAAAGTGCCACCTGTTTTATCCTTTCTGCCAAGCATAAAATGAGACAGAAGAGATTATAAATTAAAGAACAATTATTCAATTCTGAATGGAATTTAGAGGAAATGTAAAGAACTCAGTTTTTTTTTTTTTCTCTCAGAAATCAAAGAGATTTCAAAGTAAAAATGAGCCCTTAGCAAATGATCAAACCTAGAGTGGAACAATCAAATATTTCATTAAGACCTCACTGGAATCTAAGGCAGTGATTCATAGATGCTTTCAGACAGACAATAGGCCCCCCTAAGAATTTTAAGGGTGAACTGCACAGCTTCAGTTCATTAAACAGTAGATATTCTAAAAATCTTGAGGACATTGTCCCTCAGCAAAGAGCTCAATTAGGGAAGGGCTTATCTCAAAGAGATTTATGCTATGTCTCTAATGAAGTAAACCCAAATATGATTCATAGATAACCCACAAAGTTTATAACTTTTAAAAAATTTTTATTGGAGTATAGTTACTTTACAATATTGCGTTAGTTTCTACTGTATACCTATATCCCCTCTTTTTTGGATTTCCTTCCCATTTAGGTCACCAGAGAGCGCTGAGTAGAGTTCCCTAAGCTATACCGTAGGTTCTCATTAGTTATCTATTTTATATATCATATCAATAGTGTATATATGTCAATCCCAATTTCCCAATTCAGCCCACCCCCCCTTGGTATCCATATGTTTGTCCTCTATGTCTGTGTCTCTATTTCTGCTTTGTAAATAAGATCGTCTATATCAATTTTTTCAGATTCCACACATATGCATTAATATACAATACTTGTTTTCTCTTTCTGACTTACTTCACTCTGTATGACAGTCTCTAGGTCCATCCATGTCCCTACAAATGACCCAATTTCATTCCTTTTTATGGCTGAGTAATATTCCATTGTATACATGTACCACATCTTCTTTATCCATTCCTCTGTTGATGAACAGTTACCCACAAAGTTTTTAAGAGAAATGTTTTGGGGGAAGCACTGCCAACTTGGACTCCAAGGGACAGAGACAATAAAACAGGAAAAAGATTTCTGGACTCAAACTTTTATGACCAGAAAGCAGGCTGAGGAAGCTACTCAGTTGCAAACACAGGCCCCTTTCTATGGAAAAGGTAAGAGGACTCAGAAGGTAGTACCTAGTGCTGAGAATGCAGAGCCAAGAGCCATGGAAAATAACTCCCAGAGAGTAGGATTGAACCTTAATCGAAGAACCTGCAAAATGTCCTCAGATGGATTTTAGAACTACACGGGGATGATTGTAAGTCTCCATGGATTTTAGAACTGCACGGGGATGATTGTTAAGTCTCCCATCCATTCCCTGTTTTGCACAGGAGTGCCTGTAGTGATCAGCCTACTCCTGAACCACACTTGAAAAGATTCAGCTGTACATGGACTTGCTATAGATTGCTACATCTGAAGAGTGATGTCCTAAGGGGATGAGACTTTGCGGGAGTATCCTTAAGTGAAGGTGAATATATTTTGTACGTGAGAACGATAAGAACTGTGGCCTGAGGGCAGAGAGTAGCAGATTTTACTTGCCAGAGCTGGCCGCAGCAATATGCCTCATATCACAACACTCTTCTAAAGCACTACCATTTCCCCATCAGGGTGAAGCCTGATAACTTCCTCTGGAACCTGGATAAGTCTGTGTCTTTCTTTGTTAAACCACAGGAAGGTGCACTGCATGACTTCCAAGGCTAGAACTTCCAAGGCAACTTTCACCTGACTCATTGGAACACTCATGCTGAAGGCTGCTTGTAAGCAAGCAGTCCAACTGCCACATGGCTACTATGAGGAAGCCAAACCTAGACCATGCGGAGAGAGTACAGGGAGCTGCTCTGAGGTTGCATGAAGAGGATGAGCTGGCGCCAGGCAAGCCCCAGCTGATCCAGCCTGGCAGTTTCCCTTCCACAGGTTTCTTACTGCAAATGCATGAATGACCCATGCCAGAAGCTCTCAGCCAAACCCTGGCCAAATTCCTGACCCACAGAAACTATGAGAGATGATGAAATACTTGCTGTTGTTTCACGGCACTAAGTTTTGGGAAGATTTATAATGCAGTAATAGATTACTGGACCACGACTAGGAGAGCGCCCTCAGCTTCTCTTTACTCTGCCTCAGACTCTGTCTACAGTTTCACTCACCTTTTCTGCACTGACCGCCAACCCTTCAAAATGGAGCTCAGAGGACTTTTCCTCCAGAACTTTCCCCGACAGTCACCCTTGATTTGACCAGTTCGCAGTCTTTTAAAACTGATCTTATAACACTTACAGTAATGTCTTATAAGTGTACCTTGCCCACCTTGATTGACTGCTCTGTAAGGGCGGGCACAAAGCCTCTTCTGCTCCCCATCTGTAGTACCACCCCAGGTCTGTCTGAATCTGCAATGCATCAGAGTTTGTTCTCTTTAAATAGTTTCCACTTTAAAAACTAAAAGTAATTTTGCACCTTTCTTCCACAAGCCTGGAGTTTTAAATTGTTGGCACCGCTCGATCAATTGATCACTTAGGAAGGAAATTAACAATCTTGCTGCGTACAGATTAAATGTGTTTGCCCCATCTACTATATTTCACTTACCTTGAATAAGAAATAGTCAGAGTATGGAATTATAAAGCAAAATTTGTGTCAAGTTTTTACAAATTGCTAACAGTGTATAATGGGAAAACAGGGATGTTTGAAAAACTATAAGCCTTATGAAAAGGTAAAAATTTGAACATGACACAAAAATAAATTTGGAGAAACTATCAGAAATATACTATGTTCATGAATGTCATCTGCAGAATATTTGGGATGGTCGAAATTGAAGTTATGGTCCTCAGAATCCCAAACTTAGATAAGATGTGCATACAACGTAAATGGCAATGTTAATACTTAGCAGTCTACAGGAAAACAAAGCATCACTCATATTCCCAGTCAGCAGAACTGTTAATATGTGTTTCAACATTTTATTATCATGATCCCAACTTATAACAATACGAATAGATAATCAAGGTCAGTTGCTTCTTCATATGTAGCTGATTATACATGTAGCAACTCACTGGTTCTTTTACTTTTTTTTTTTTTTTTTTGCGGTACGCGGGCCTCTCACTGTTGTGGCCTCTCCTGTTGGCGGAGCACAGGCTCCGGATGCGCAGGCTCAGCAGCCATGGCTCACGGGCCCAGCCGCTCCGCGGCATGTGGGATCTTCCCAGACCGGGGCACGAACCCGTGTCCCCTGCATCAGCAGGCGGACTCTCAACCACTGCGCCACCAGGGAAGCCCTCTTTTACTTTTTTATAACAAGCAGACTTTAATAATTTTTAACATTTCTAAGACAATAAATGATAAGGAAATACATTCACCTTAGTAAAAGGAATTACTCAAAAGAAATTAATAAAGTAAATCTTGATTTTACAAATATTGGAATTAACTTAATAACTAAGTCTTTCATACATGCAAGTATCAAGATTAATTGAGGGAAAATGTCTTTGACATAACTAGATAAGAACCTAATGAGCTTAAGACATAAGCTGTAAAAGATAATTTTAACTACAATGAAAATATGATTTAAATGGAAATCGTGTAACTTTCTGTCAGAACCTATCAATAATCAGGCAATGTTAAAGTTTATAGAAGTGTCTATCTCATATATTGCATGTCTATTTTTTTTTTTAGAGTTGATCATATAATTTGGGAAAATCAGTACATAGATTTGGGTTTTTCATACAAATGAAGCCCTTAATCTAAGGACTTTAGAGCTAAGGTAAGATCATTATTTTCAGAAGGGAATAGGCCAGGGGCTTCCCTGGTGGGTCAGTGGTTGAGAGTCCGCCTGCCGATGCAGGGGACACGGGTTCGTGCCCCGGTCCAGGAAGATCCCACATGCCGTGGAGCGACTGGACCCGTGAGCCATGGCCACTGAGCCTGGGCATCCGGAGCCCATGCTCCGCAACGGGAGAGGCCACAACAGTGAGTAGGTCCGCGTACCAAAAAAAAAAAAAGAAGGGAATAGGCTAAGTTCTCACTCTTGATTTGAAACTTGATGACTAATTTGGAAAACTCATCTCCTAGCACCTACATTTTCTGCCCTTTCCATTAAAAACAGAATAATTTGAGAAACAATTAGGGGTGTAAACTATAGCTTTTAATTAACCAGGTGATGCTGCATATCCTTATATTCTTTGGCTTTCTGGAACTAAGTCTATTAAAACAATAACAACCCAACACTGTGAATATCCTAGTCAGCAGAACAGCCGAGATTTCACATTCACCTCCTGTGGGGTCTGCAAAGGTATATTCACTCTCTTGTAATGATATCACAGAATATTTGCCAAATTGAATTTGCAAAATTAGTTTATCCATTTAGGAATCTTCCAGACAGACACTCTACACTGGGAAAATTATTGATGATTAATTTATCAAGTTTTTCAAACCCCCAGCCCTAGTTCTTCCATCTAATATATACACACGTACTCACCCAATTAATCAGAACTCACAAACACATGAAGACAGAGTACTCAGCCACCAATGAGAAACCCACAAGTAGGAGCTGAAATCTCATTAGGGATATTTATGATGTTTTGTAAAGTTTATGTCCATATTACTTGGGATACTGCATCTTGGTTTTGCTTTTAGAATTAAAAAAACAGTGTCTCCATCATTCATTGTCGTTGCAAGAAACATTCATGCCATGGTGAGAAAACTAGATTAATGTTCTGTTCTTAAAGATTCTCCGGGGAGAGAAAAATGAGACTTCACAAATTTTAAATTCTAAGTGCTATTGATATAAAATAAATGTATATAAATTACTATTTGTTCTGTGTAAGTGCAGAAAACTAAACTGTAAACTTTCTGCTCTTATGCCTTGTTCCTCTATTCTTGGGGAGCCCCTAACCATCTTGGGTAACCTACACTTGATTGATAGATTTTTCACCAGATCTGATCTGTGTCCTTTCTCCTCCTATAAATTCCAGGCTATGTATACTGCAGAAGGCATTCTTTACAACAACCTTTTACATATAGAAATCAATTCACTTCTCAGATTCTGGACTTATTACAATAGACTTAATTTTATTCATAAATATTAATTTGCATTCAAGGATTAAATCTTTCTCCCTCCCTTCTTATGCTGCCCCCTTGTGCAGGCTTGGTTAATCACATATGTCAGTTAACAGTTCACTGATATCATCAGGCTGAGCATCTCTCTGTCTCCTCTGCCAGTCTCAGTCTGATGAGTTATCTATCTTCTTCATTCTCTCTCTCTGTTCCATTCCTCTCACCCAGAGCAGTAAATCCATGTTTGATAAATGTTCTTGAATATGAACATATCTCTGTTAAATAGGTTATTTTTGTGTATGATTATTGAATTTGCATAGATATTAGTTGCATTTATTGTTTTCTTCTACTTTTTACTTCTTCCCATATAGCCTTTTACAACACTGTATTTTTAAGCTCTACCCTATTGCTATGTTTCTAGCTTTCTGTCTTCAACTGCTACATGGCATTCCATCGCATCCATCCATCACATTTTATTTATCTAACCCTCTCATGGTAGGCGTGGAGGTGACCCTAGATTCTCTACCACCACACACACCACCACTTGCACATCATCCATGGACAAGTCCACTTACAGACCTGCTTTCTACAATACCCTCCCCGAAATGGCATTTGGGGGCCAATCGGCACACACAGCTTAACCTTAGATTTCCTTCCAGAATGCTGCAGAGTTTCTATTCCCACCAGCACTACATGGGATCCACATCTCAGCCACACTTGCCAGCACTTGCTCTTTTTCAGCTTTCTTCATCTTTATAAATTTATAAAGATGCAAGATGATTTATAATATACTGAGGACTTTAGATCCTGCACACCTGTCCAAAAAAATGGACAGACTTGCCCATAAGGGTTTGAATCATGTTCAACCTGTATGTAGCCCGGTCTGATCTCCACTGGATCCTAATCTGTTTCATGCCAATTTAGTTTAATCTGTGTAGATGCCAGGCAAGTCACCTACTACTCTGAGGCTCAATCTCACCATTAGTAAAATGGAATCATATTCAAGATTAAGCGAGTTAATAAATGTAAACCAATTAGCCTGGTTCGTAACTGTGGCCTCTGGCTGGCCAATATTCCGATTGCCTGGCTGAGGGCATTCCCAAGACAAGGAAATTTTATTGCCAAATCCAGGGAAGTCCTGGGAAGACCAGGACGGTCAATCACCTTTGGTGACAGACATCCAGATGTCCTGCTGAGACCCCCCTCAAGAAAGGTGGCTTATTGAGCGTCCACCTTAGTTTTTGAGCTGAAGTTGCACTCTTCTTGCTTCAGCAAGGAATTGGTAGCCAAGGTTGTGCTTTTTTTCAGCAAAGCAGGGATACCAAGGTCTAGCCATTTTCACCCTACAGGGACTTCTCCAGCCGGAAAGCTGTGCTTCAGAGCCCACTGTCAGTCAGGCAGACAATTTGTCAGTGGTGCATCATGGCCTGATGGCTCTCCCTGCCCAAATTTTCTTTCTCTTTTAGGTGTTCCCTTCTGTACTTCCAACTCCATCTCAACATCAGCTTCCAAGGAAACTAGCCTGCAACACTCAGACATATTGCAGGCTCAGTCAATGTTAGCTAATATTATTTTCTAATCAGTTTGTGGTTTTAAACATGAGAGGATGTAGAATTCATTGATCACATACACACTGCGTGTACACACACACACATACACACAGCCATACTCTGTCCCTCTCCTAGCCAGCACTGTGCTAGGTCCTGAAACACTGATTGATGGTTGAGATAGAGATGGATACTGTGTTGAGAAGTTTCAAGAAATTCTTTCCAATGACCTTTTCCATCGTTATTTCTGCTGTTGTCGTTGCTGTTTGTTTGTTGCTTTCCCTGAGCAAATCCTGCTGTGGATTTAATATACCCAAGACCCCAAGACTCACAATTTCTTGTCTCTAGTTAGCTCAGGATGAAATTGACCTGATACATCAAATAAAACACTGGCGCAAAGAGAGAACTGACATAGAGGCTGAAGAGTATATAGGATTGCAAAAGCAGAAAACCTGCAAAGGGTAAAGAAATTATTTATGGTTACATCTTTTTATCCACATCTCTTTAATAAATTGCTATTTCCCATGGTAGCATACACCAAGAACAGCTCATAGGCTAAAGGAATGTTTGAGGGTTGAAAGGAGGTTGATGGGGCGCTGATCACATCAGGTGAGAGTCATTCTGAAAATGACTACAAACCTCCGATTCCAAGACAAAGGTCACATCCTGAGGGGAAAATGCATTCACCTTTCTTCAGTCATAATTTTTGCATTTGCCTTTAGAGAGTGATTTAAAGATCATCCAGTGGACCCTAACTTCTGGGGTCAGAATCCTTTCTGACATTGGCACCCATCTCCTCTCAGATGCTGTCAAGAGCTCTTTGTTCATCCTGGAAATCCCTAAACATTAGAGCATATTCCTTGAACCAAAATCTGTCTGCCTGCTATGCCATCCATAGTCCTATATCCATGACTGAAGCAACAATGAATAATCTGATCAGTGCTCACCTGCTTCTGGGCACTGCAGACAGCTGAAGTGAGCAGTGGCTTTCTCCCTTGTCTTATCTGATTTATCTTATCTTTCCTCATTCCCCTAAGGTGTCTCCAGGTGACATCATTCTGGGCCTCTCATCACTCATATCACCTTACGATGTGCACAGATACTAAAACATGGCACACAGATTGAGATGCAACGCTTGTTGTGGATCCATTAATACGACCTATAATTGCATCTTTGTTTTGGCTCCAATTCTGGTTTCATGTTGTTGAAATAGCTGATTATACTGTTAACTGCCATTGGATTGAAGGCCAATGAACACCCCTCAGATATCCCTTTATGTGAACTGGGCTAAAGAGGGTCCTTCTTTCCGGTGTAGTGACTAAGCACATGGGCCAGGATAAACAAATAATAAAATATCCATACTATACTTCTCTGCAATAAAAATAACAATTTGGATTTCAAAATAATCCTGCTGAGTAAAAAAGGCCAGAAAAAAGAGCATATACTGTATATTTTCATTTATACAAACTTCTATAAAATTCAAACTAATCTTATAGTGATAGAAAATATTTGTGATTTCCTGGGGAATTGGGAGGCAGCCATTAGAAAGAGGAATGAGGAAACTTTGGGGGTTGATGGATATGTTTATTATCTTGACTCCAGTGATGGTTTCACAGGTGTATGCATGTGTCAAAATGCATCAGATTTTATGCTTAAAATATGCCCTGCACTGTATGTCAATTATACTTTGATAAAATTGCTTTGGAAAGGCATTAGAGTTCAGGGTAATATATGACTGAAGACTGAAAATAAATGAGACAAACAACAGGTGCAACAGGAGTAACGTGAGGGAAATTAATGTGATGTAGTTAGGGAGGGCTGCTTAGAGGTAGTGGTGCTCGCAGTGGACCTTGAAGGAGGAAGGATGTGGCCAGGCAGAAGAGAGGAGTAAAGGTATTTTAGTTGAAGACGTAGAAGTCTAGAGGGATAAAGATGAGACTGGCCTGTGGATGTTGGGGAAGAGTGTGGAACTGGCTGGAGAAAGTGGTGGGTCTGAATGATATGGGTCCTCAGATGTCAGGTTAAGAATTCTGTAATTTAGAATAAGAAGAGAAGACCAGACAGAGAACATTTGTGGGCCACATCCTGATGGGAAACCAAGCAGTTTAGGTGTCTTCGTGGGAATAGTGCTAAGTCATAGGAGTAAAGCTGAGGGTCATAGTATCTGGAAAATAAAATTCTAAGCAATGTTTTGGCATCTTATGCTACTACAGAATTTAGAGAATACATAATGTGTACCATTCTGAACTATCTGTATTAAGTTAAATAAAGAAGAGACACCTGGAAAAGTAGGAATTTTAGAAGTGAATATAAGTTCTTCTCATTAGACACTTCTCTGCACAGGACACAAGATGAGCCTGTGGTGGTGGTTATAGTGGCTAGTTTTTCCTGAGGAATGCACCTGAAATTGTAACTGACATATTGGACATCATGCACCAGCTGTAGTCACCTCTGTGCATGTCCCTTGTTTGTCTCTATTTCCCTGTAGCATAAGTGGAAGACTATGATGAAATATTTCTTGAACGTGAGAGATAGTGCCATAAACTATTGTGAAATCTTCTATAAATATCAGTATTTTTGTTATATGATTTAATATTTGGCTAAATGTAATCATCCTATATGTATAAGCCAAAGAAAGAAAACACAAAAATTTTACCTTCACCAAAAGAAGATTCACATATGCTAGAATTTTCCTGTCATTGAGTAAAAATTGTTTTGGATACAAAATGGTTGAATAATCCTGATTTATATATAGAAAATAGAGGATAGCACAAAGAAAGTTTTGGAAGAAAAGAAACAGTCAGGAAATCTGGAAACTTCTTAGCAAGTTTGAATCACTATGAGTTCTGCTTACCAAAACCAGGGTTTTACATCTGCAGCAAGAACCAACTTTGAATCAAACGAAATGCTCGTCAAGAGCTTATGAATGAACCGTGCCTTCTCTTTTCCTCAATAGTTAAATGGGACAGTGACTCTTACAACTCTATCATTTATTTTCTTCCCATAATCTCCCTGATTCTGTCCTACATAAAAATCCTAAATAATTTCCTACAAACGTCCTCAGTGAATTGCTCTGTGGTCTTGGAAACATGTGTTTTGTTGGCATCTGTTGTACACATAAGAACAGAGAAAGAAAAAAGTTTGATAAATGAAATATTATTCAGTCTCCAGAGTTCAAATGACCTCAGAGACCTTGGAAAGACTGAGATTTTAGCTGAATTATAACTACCCAATTAATCTCGCTGAGCCTGTTATCCACTGTATAATACCTCCACATTCACTTTTTGGATTACAAAAATGAAAAAAAAAAGACTCTTTCTGATAAAAGATATTTTTGCCTGTATCTCAATAAAGGCATTTTGTTGCTGGATTTGAGTTTTACATAGAGCTAAATAGAGTCTATTTATTGCTAAATATTGCTGTTTATTATTGCTTTACATATTGGTAGCACTTTATATTTGTCCAATTGGCCCCAGTTCCATAACACTTTAACAGCTAGTTCTAATTTTGGTCCAGTTGGGACGTGAGTGTTTTTCAGCCACTCCATAAGACCATGAAGCTGATTTGAACATAAAATATTTTTCAAGTATTTTGATCAAAAAGGGTGAAAAATCATGTGTTTTTTCTAACCAGCTGAATAGAAATAAAAATTTGTAGACTTTTTGGCAGTTACACGGAACGACCCTGATAACAATGGGTGAACCTGAATTGCTTTCTTCCAGGAAAGCGCCTGATGCAGTAGCTGGCAGAGAGTAGCTCAGCAAATGTGGGTGCTTTCTATTTCTTAATTCCAATCACCTCTGATTTTTTTCCAGAGTGGATTGTTTTTCTTTGCCAACCAAGACAGTAATTAAGATATTTGAATTAGACACTGTACAGATCCTCCATGATTTGAAGATTTTTATTTTATTAAATGCTTATCTAAGGGCATTTGCTAATTAGGTCCTAGAAGTATTTTAACATTTCCCAAATTTTAACATTTATCTTTACACTGAAAGAGCATATTTCTCTACTATACTTTAAAAGTATCTTTGGCATTATTTCTTTTTATTGTTTAAAAAATTGGTATAAGATTGTTGTTTTTTGTTTTTTTTTTTTGCGGTGCGCGGGCCTCTCACTGTTGCGGCCTCTCCCGTTGCGGAGCACAGGTTCCGGACGCGCAGGCTCAGCGGCCATGGCTCACGGGCCCAGCCGCTCCGCGGCATGTGGGATCCTCCTGGAGCGGGGCACGAACCTTTGTCCCCTGCATCGGCAGGTGGACTCTCAACCACTGCGCCACCAGGGAAGCCCCTGTTGTTTCTTTTTAATTTAACTTCATTGGCCTCAGGGAAAAGGCAGCAGAGGACAGCGATCCAGGGAATAGCTGGAATGTTACTCTAAATGCACTAAATGGCGGCCTGAGGTCTAACATTTCTCATACGACCCAAATTACTGAGTAAAATTAAATTTCACAATAAAAATTATCTTTAAAGAAAAGGAACAAGAACACAGATAAAAACTTTAGAAGATTTTGTTCAATGAGAAGCCTAAAAGTGCCAGGTATTAGAGAATCACAATGAATAAAACTGTGTCCCTGCCCCAAGTGGTTCACGGCCTGGTGCATATCAGTTACTTGCTGGATGTGTGCCTGCACCTGCCCCAGCACACAGGGCTCAGGCTTCTGTGGAGCATTTGTTACCTTAGTTCTGAGTTTTATGCACTGCAGTTCATAGATCCACTAAGCTTCTCGAAAAGGATAACAGGAAGTTTGGGATATAAAATGAAAGGTATTTAAAGAAGTTTAATTGAATTTAAAAGAAAAACAACCAAGAATGATGTCGGCAACATGGTAGACTAATAAGCCTCATTTCCCCCGTGGAGACACCTGTTTAAAAATAATATACAGGGCTTTCCTGGTGGCGCAGCGGTTAAGAGTCCGCCTGCCGATGCAGGGGACACGGGTTCGTGCCCCGGTCCGGGAAGATCCCACATGCCGCAGAGCGGCTAGGCCCGTGAGCCATGGCCGCTGGGGCCTGCGCGTCCAGAGCCTGTGCTCCGCAACGGGAGGGGCCACAACAGTGAGAGGCCCACGTACCGCAAAAAATAAAATAAAATAAAAAAAAAATAATATACAGAACAATTTGCCTTTGTGAGAGCCGTAGAACCAGTTAAGAGGTACTAGCACCCCAGGCGAGGATGGAGCCAAGAAGAGTCACTTCGAGGTGAGTAAGAAAATTCTTTGTATTTGAACTCCATAGTCATTCCTCCTCCCCACCACAGCCTGGTGGAATCTGGACAAAATTCCCAATTCCTGGCTTCTCATTCAGGACGGAAAGAGGATGGGGCATGTGTCCAAAGTTCTGGCTTCCAGAGGGACTGGTCTGTGTCATCTGACTCAGAGCACTAAAGGGAGTGGCAGTATACGTTGGGTGCCAGGTTGGGGGCCAGTGAGAACAAGGGCAGCACTTGGCCTGTTACAGAACCAGAGACACATTATACTTAGTGAAATAAGCCAGTCACAAAAAGAAAAATACTGTATGATTCCACCTGAATGAAGTATCTAAAGTATCCAAACTCATAGAAACAAAAGGTTTAATGTTGATTGCTGGGACTGGGGGAAAGGAAGTGGAGAGTTATTATTCACTGACTATAGAGTTTCAGTTTTGCAAGATGAAAAAGTTCAAGAGATTTATTGACTACAATGTGAATATAGTTAATACTACTGAACTGTATACTTAAAAAGGGCTAAGATAGTAAATTTTATGTTATGTATTTTTTACCACAATTAAAAATTATATATATATGGGAAGTCATATATATATTTGGGAGAAAAAAGACTACCTAACTGAATTGATAAATAACCCTCTCAACAGTTGTATTTTTAAGTAAAACCATTTGGTTTCCGGTGAAAGCAAAAAAATCTAATGGTAATATTTTAAGCTCAAGAAAAGTTGCCTGATGCTCTATTGAAAATAAAATATCTACCCCAAAAGAGATCTTTGACTCAGGTGACAGATTCTTTTACTGTACACTTGATTGTCTAGATTGGAGCAGTTTGATGTAGGGTATTGCGTCTTCTCTCCCAGTTATCAATAAATACTGCTAAGCAGCACCAGTACAAGGAGGCTCTTCTCAGCTCTATTTCTCCAAGTCTCAAGAGCATTTAGAACTCTTCTGTCTTTGGTCCTAGATTTGGAGGAAGGGATAAAATTCAAATTCAATCTACTGATTTAGCCCCGTAGTTTTGAGCGTTTCCCAAAGAACCACTCTCAAGGAAGATTAAGCTGATGCCTGCCTGTGTCACATCACATCACACATACTCACGTAGGCTTGGTTCAAAACTTTAAGAAGTCAGTGACCAGGATCACTGCGTCAGGGTGCAGGCAGAGCCCATGTTCTTACCCATGAACTCCTGGATCCCTGTAGTCCATGAATAGAAAGATCTTGAATCGACCTGTTTACATGAAGAAAAAGTGGCTTGTTTTAACAAAGTGTCAGATGGGATTATGAATGTCCCTCCGGCAGGGGTTAACTTCTGGAAAACCCAGGCTCTAGCATGTGAACTAACCCATGGGGTTCTCAAAATCATTAATGGGGTGCAGAAAACATGCTGCCTTCCCCAAGGGGAGCCTTTCTGGACCATTCCAGATGCCCTGTTTGAAAAACTAGGCTAAGCTTTCAAATGAGAGTCGACAAAAATAAACAGTGCACAACCTAAATGTTGAGAATTATGTTTTATTTGGCAGACTTTCTGAGGACTTCAAGCCCGGGAGGCAGCCTCTCAAGTAGCTCTGAGGGACTGCTCTGAAGAGGTGAGGGAGGAGCCAGGATATACAGGGGTTTTTGCAAGAAAAAACAGGTGGTCAGAACATCAAAATGTTGAAGACATTAAAGAAAACAAGATATCTCAAGTTAATGAATTTAGCACTTTTCTGTGTATGGGAAGATGCAAGAGTCTGGGCTCATTGAAATCACTCCTTTGATATGCACCTCAGCTATCTAGGACAAGCATCCTGTTCTTTCCCATCCTGAATCCCCTCAGGGTACACCATGGTGGGGGGCAGCTGTAATGGCTGGATGGCTGCAACATCCTTTATTTACTGATATGGCAGGCAACATTTTTCATCCACATGAGTTATCCCATTTTAAGAGGTAAGTTGGAAAATCATTCCTGACCATCCCCAATATGAAAAATAGGAAGATATTTATGTCAGATAAAAAATCTAAATTTAAAAACCTCATTCTGTTCTTTAATGTATCATTTACACTTTCGACATTGATAAAGAGAAGTTATGATATTTAAGAAATTATAGGTTTGGAATCTTTAGTGTCACATTTTCTGCTTTTTTCATAGGCTTTGGGATAAATGCTTTAAAATTCTTAAGTTCTATTTCTTGTCAAGTATTTTCCTAGTTGAGTGGGTTGACGTGTGACTTGTTCCTTGTCAGCTGTGGAAAAGAGACGGTCCTCCTCATTATTGCTGCACCAGATGTAGCTGAGGAAACCCATAGAGAAATGGGAAGACTTATTCACATGGGCCATTGGAGACCCACTGCATCCAATGTGAATCACAAACAGGGCATATTGATATCTTAGTGAGAGTGTACACGTGGATTCTATTGAGATGCCTGTGTACTTCCTCATATGACTGATATTTGAGGGTCAGTGTTGCATTACGGAATGGACACAAAATGCTGGCTCAGGGCCAAATCCAGTCCAAAGACTTGACTGATTGTAACTGCACTGTGGTGCATTGTATGAATTGGTTCTCAACATTTTTTATTGATCTCCTGCTCATGTAACTACCCCCCACCCTCCCAGGCCAGCTTCTTTCACTTCAACCTTCCCAGCTCTGCAGTTTAAGACCTACTGTATTCCCTCATATGCATGTTGATGCAAATGAGATGCTTTGGTGATGGCATTTTGCTCCAGAGTTCTAAGTTCCACTCAGTCTGCCCCCAAAGCAGTCGAGGACAGACTGAAACACAAGTCATTATAATGTGATGACTATAGTTAACACTGCTGTATGGCATATTTGAAAGTTGCTAAGAACATAGGTCCTAAAAGTTCTCATCACAAGGAAAAATATGTTTTTCTCTCTTTTTTTGGTATGTATAGGAGATGATAGACATTAACTGAATTTATTGTGGTAGTCATTTTGCAATATATGTGAGTCAAATCATTATGCTATATACTTTAAATTTATACAATGCTGTATGTCAATTACATCTTAAAACTGAAAGAGAAAGATAATAAAATGTGAATGTTTAAACAGAGAAAGCTAAAGAAAAGAAGGAAGGAAGGAAGGATGGAAGGAAGGGAGGGAGGGAGGAAGAAAGAAAGAAAGAAAGAGAGAGAGAGAAAGAAAGAAAGAAAGAAAGAAAGAGAGGAAAAGAAAGAAAAAGTCAGATGCCCAATTGTTTGCTACGCATCTCCAGCTGGGGACCACCACTCAAACAAGTCCTATCTTAGTCCAGCACACAACACACTTATTCTTCACCTCCTCTGCTATCTAGTTTTAAATTACCACCCCTTTAACTATCAAGCCAGGAATGAAGGAGTCATCCCAAATCCTTCCCTCTTCCTCACTCAATCACACCTTGTCCTAACTAATTTCCTCAAACATCTCTCCATGTGCTGTTCGCACATTTTAGCCAGCAGACAGGATTCAATGACTAACGAACAGAACTTGGACTTTAGTCTGAGAAGACTCACAGTACCCACAATGGCCATGCTTACAAATCCATAGTTGACTGCAGGAAGAGGATACCCTACGGCAACAGCATTGAAATGAGGGCATCCATCACAGCAAAGGCTTCCTCACAGCAGGGGTCCTGAGTGGCTGGGTACAGGTTCCAGTTATCCACCAGTTAACATGTCAGAGAAAACCTCAGACAAGGGAGTCCAAATTGGAGTCTCACCTGGGTTTCTTTTCTCTGCTGACCAGATATTCATATTCTTTCTAAGTCACCAGCCCAAAGACAGAGCCCTCTGGGGGGGTCTCACCAAGACTGGGTGCAAATCATCAATGCTACGATTACAACAAACCCTGCTGACAAACCACTTGGGCCTCTGGTTTTACAGCAGCACCATGAGTCAGTGTTCCTCCTGTCCTGACCAGGACTTGGGCCTTGCAGGTGCTTTAGTAAGAGCTCTGGCCAAGCCCAGTCCTGGCAGCAACATCTGCTTTCTCTGTCCAGTTTGCACAGTGTGGCTTCTGGCCTTCGTGATCTGCCACCTGGGCCTGCCTGAGCTGCTTCATGGTTCTTCCTCCTGTGGTCTTGCCCCTGCCCAGCAGTTTCTCATTCTTACTGCTACCACATATATATTTCTAAGGCAGGTCTGATCTGTACATTCTCCTGCTGAGAACTTTCCATAATGCCCCAGTGTCTACAAAGCAAAGACAAATTTCCCAGCAAGGCCTCAAGGCTTTGAGATTCCCCACAAGGCCACATTCAAGAGACATCAACCTCTCCCTGCTCTCTAAAAATGCTCTTGGCCTTCACCTCTCTCAACCTACGAACTTGGTTTCCTCCAAGTGGAAGGACTGCAGCCAGACAGCTCTGTGGTCCCCATGCACAAAAGAGCTTGTGTTACGATTGATTTGGGCCCTGCTGTTTGCCACTTGCAAAATCAAACTCATAAGCATTGGTAGAAGGGAAAGTGGCTTTTAATCAAAATGCTGGCAATCTGGGGAGATGGTGGACTCAGTTTCCCCCAAAAGCCAAAAATTCTGCTTGGCCATGAGAGTTTTTAAAGGAAAAAAGGGAAGTAATCTCAGTTAGTCATTGAGATAGGGGGTCAGAGCCCTAGCCACCCACCACTGCATGCAGGCTGTGACTACTTGTGACCTTTCTCTAGATGCCATCTTGTTCACACAGTTTGGTCACACAGATTGTTCCCAAGATTACTGAAGGGAAACCTAGGGAAGAGCTCTGGTCATCTGTTAATTGCTTATTCTTCATTCCTACTTCTTTTGATCTCCGGAAATAAACAAGTTGGGCAAGGTATTGTGTGATCAAAAGATGTGAAAGGTGTTCTTGGGCTGGAGATTAGTAGAGCATAGGGCTGTCTCGTTAAAAGGTAGTTACAATATAGCTTTGCTAAAGTGGCAAGGAAAGGGGCTTCCTGCTGAGGGCGGTTTCCTGAAAAGAGCTGCTTACACTGGCACTTAATGTTCTGCTGTTGCTGTTTTGAAATTCTTACTCCTTTCTGTAAAAGAGTCTTGCATTTTTATCATGGATTAAAGCAGCAGTCCCCCTCATAACTTAGCCCCTCATCCCCTGGCAGACCTGAGGTTTACTCCAGCAGGCCTTTGTGAATTTCCCCCTCTCCCACCCAGAGGCTCATGAAACCTTTCTCCATGTCCAGATATACCCTGTACTGTGAGTGTCTTGCCCATGCTTAGTATATCACTGGCATTCAAAAATGATGTATTAATTGAACAAATGCATAATATTTGCCCTGCCTAGCTGAAGGGAGAGCAAGTGCCTCTAAAAGTGCTTGAAAGATTTTAAAATATTCACTGAGATCACCGAACAATTTCTCTCAATGGAATGCTTTGATAAATATAGGAGGAGCTTCAAGATGGCAGAAGAGCAAGATGTGGAGATCACCTTCCTCTGCACAAATACAACAGAAATACATCTACATGTGGAACAACTCCTACAGAACACCTACTGAACCCTGGCAGAAGACCAAAGACCTCTCAAAAGGCAAGAAACTCCCCACGTTCCTGGGTAGGGCAAAAGAAAAAAGAAAAAAACAGAGACAAAAGAATAGGGACGGGACCTGCACCAGTGGGAGGGAGCCGTGAAGGAGGAAAGGTTTCCACACACTAGAAGCCCCTTCGCGGGTGGAGACTGCGGGTGGCGGAGGGGGAAGCTTCGGAGCCGCGGAGGAGAGCACAGCAACAGGTGTGCGGAGGGCAAAGCAGAGAGATTCCTGCACAGAGGATCGGCGCCGACCAGCACTCACCAGCCCGAGAGGCTTGTCTACTCACCCGCCGGGGCGGGCGGGGGCTGGGAGCTGAGGCTCAGGCTTCCAAGGTCAAATCCCAGGGAGAGGACTGGGATTGGCTGCATGAACACAGCCTGAAGGGGGCTGGTGCGCCACAGCTAGCCTGGAGGGAGTCCGGGAAAAGGTCTGGAGCTGCCGAAGAGGCAAGAGGCTTTTCATGGCTTCTTTGTTTCCTGGTCCGCAAGGAGACGGGATTAAGAGCGCCGCTTAAGGGAGGTCCAGAGACGGACATGAGCCACGACTATCAGCACGGACCGCAGAGATGGGCATGAGACGCTAAGGCTGCTGCTGCTGCCACCAAGAAGCCTGTGTGTGAGCACAGGTCACTATCCAAACCTCCCCTCCCAGGAGCCTGTGCAGCCCGCCACTGCCACGGTCCTGTGATCCAGGGACAACTTCCCTGGGAGAACGCACGGCACACATCAGGCTGGTGAAACGTCACGCTGGCCTCAGCCGCTACAGGCTCGCCCCACATCCGTACCCCTCCCTCCCCCAGGCCTGGGTGAGCCAGAGTCCCCGAAGCAGCAGCTCCTTTAACCCCGTCCTGTCTTAGAGAAGAACAGACACCCTCAGGTGACCTACATGCAGAGGCGGGGCCAAATCCAAAGGTGAACCCCGGGAGCTGTGCGAACAAAGAAGAGAAAGGGAAATTTCTCCCAGCAGCCTCAGAAGCAGCGGATTAAAGCTCCGCAATCAACTTGATGTACCCTGCATCTGTGGAATACCTGAATAGACAACGAATCATCCCAAATTGAGGAGGTGGACTTTGGGAGCAAAGATATATATTTTTTTTCCCTCTTTTCTCTTTTTGTGAGTGTGTATGTGTATGCTTCTGTGTGTGATTTTGTCTGTGTAGCTTTGCTTTTACCATCTGTCCTAGGGTTCTGTCTGTTTTGTGTTTTCTTTTTAATACTTTAAAAAAATTTTTTCTTAGTAATTATTTTTATTTTAATAACTTTATTTTATTTTGCCTTCTTCTTTCTTTCTTACTGTTTTTCTCCCTTTTATTCTGAGCCATGTGGATGACAGGCTCTTGGTGGTCCAGCCAGGTGTCAGGGCTGTGCCTCTGAGGTGGGAGAGCCAAGTTCAGGACCCTGGTCCACAAGAAGCCTCCCAGCTCGATGTAATATCAAACGGCAAAAATCTCCCAGAGATCTCCATCTCAATGCCAAGACCCAGTTCCACTCAATGAACAGCAAGCTACAATGCTGGACACCCTATGCCAAACAACTAGCAAGATAGGAACACAGCCCCATCCATTAGCAGAGAGGCTGCCTAAAATCACAATAAGGCCACAGACACCCCAAAACACACCACAAGATGTGGGCCTGCCCACCAGAAAGACAAGATCCAGCCTCATCCACCAGAACACAGACACCAGGCCCCTCCATCAGGAAGCCTACACAACCCACTGAACCAACCTTAACCACTAGGGACAAACACACAAAAAAACAGGATCTACGAACCTGCAGCCTGAGAAAACGATACCTGAAACACAGTAAGTTAAGCAAAATGAGAAGACAGATAAACACACAGCAGGTGAAGGAGCAAGGCAAAATCACACCAGACCTAATAAATGAAGAGGAAATAGGCAGTCCCCCTGAAAAAGAATTCAGGATATTTATAGTAAAGATGATCCAAAATCTTGGAAATAGAATGGAGAAAATACAAGAAAAGTTTAACAAGGACCTAGAAGAACTAAAGAACAAACAAACAGTGGTGAAGAACACAATAAATGAAATTAAAAATTCTCTAGAAGGGATCAATAGCAGAATAACTGAGACAGAAGAATGGATAAGTGACCTGGAAGATAAAATAGTGGAAATAACTACTGCAGAGGAGAATAAATGAAAAAGAATGAAAAGAATTGAGGTTAATCTGAGAGACCTCTGGGACAACACTAAACACACCAACATTTGAATCAAAGGGGTCCCAGAATAAGAAGAGAAATAGAAAGGGACTGAGAAAATATTTGAAGAGATTATAGTTGAAAAATTCCCTAATATGGGAAAGGAAATAGTTAATCAAGTCCAGGAAGTACAGTGAGTCCCATACAGGATAAGTCCAAGGAGAAACACACCAAGACACATATTAATCAAACTATCAAAAATTAAATACAAAGAAAAAATGTTAAAAACATCAAGGGAAAAATAACACACAAGAGAATCCCCATAAGGTTAACTTGTGATCTTTCAGCAGAAACTATGCAAGCCAGAAGTGAGTGGCAGGACATATTTAAAGTGATGAAGGAGAGAAACCTACAACCAAGGTTACTCTACCCAGCAAGGATCTCATTCAGATTTGATGGAGAAATTAAAAGCTTTACAGACAAGCAAAAGCTAAGAGAAATGAGCACCACCAAACCAGCTTTACAACAAATGCTAAAGGAACTTCTCTAGGCAGGAAACACAAGAGAAGGAAAAGACCTACAATAACAAACCAAAACAATTAAGAAAATGGTAATAGGAACACACATATCGATAACTGCCTTAAATGTAAATGGATTAAATGCTCCAACCAAAAGACATAGAATGGCTGAATGAATACAAAAACAAGACCCGTATACAAGAGACCCACTTCAGACCTAGGGACACATACAGACCGAAAGTGAGGGGATGGAAAAATATATTCCATGCAAATGGAAATCAAAAGAAAGCTAGACTAGCAATTCTCATATCAGACAAAATAGACTTTAAAACAAAGACTATTACAAGAGACAAGCACACTACATAATGGTCAAGGGATCAATCCAGGAAGAAGATATAACAATCATAAATATTTATGCACCCAATATAGGAGCATCTCAATACATAAGGCAAATACTAAGAGCCATAAAAGGGGAAATCGATAGTAACACAATCATAGTAGGGGACTTTAACACCCCACTTTCACCAATGACAGGTCATCCAAAATGAAAATAAATAAGCAAACACAAGCTTTAAATGATACATTAAATAAGATGGACTTAATTGATATTTATAGGACATTCCATCCATAAACAACAGAATACACATTCTTCTCAAGTGCTCATGGAACATTCTCCAGGATAGATCATATCTTGGGTCACAAATCAAGCCTTGATAAATTTAAGAAAATTGAAATCGTATCAAGTATCTTTTCCGACCACAATGCTATGAGACTAGATATCAATTACAAGAAAAAACCTGTAAAAAATACAAACACATGGAGGCTAAACAACGCACTACTTAATAACCAAGAGATCACTGAAGAAATCAAAGAGGAAATCAAGAAATACCTAGACACAAATGACAATGAAAGCACAACGATCCAAAACCTATGGAATGCAGGAAAAACTGTTCTAAGAGGGAAGTTTATCATTTTACAAGCCTACTTTAAGCAGGAAGAAACATCTCAAATAAACAACCTAACCTAACACCTACAGCAATTAGAGAAGAACAAAAAACCCCCAAAGTTAGCAGAAGGAAAGAGATCATAAAGATCATATCAGAAATAAATGAAAAATAAATGAAGGAAACGATAGCAAGGATCAATAAAACTAAAAGCTCGTTCTTTGAGAAGAGAAACAAAATTGATAAATCATTATTCAGACTCATCAAGAAAAAAAGGTAGAAGACTCAAATCAATAGAATTAGAAATGAAAAAGGAGAAGTAACAACTGACACTGCAGAAACACAAAGGATCATGAGCGATTACTATAAACAATGATATGCCAATAAAATGGACAACCTGGAAGAAATGGACAAATTCTTAGAAATGCTCAACCTTCCGAGACTGAACCAGGAAGAAATAGAAAATATGAACAGACCAATCACAAGCACTGAAATTGAGACTGCGATTAAATATGTTCCAACAAACAAAAGCCCAGGACCAGATGGCTTCATAGGTGAATTCTATCAAACATTTAGAGAAGAGCTAACACCTATCCTTCTCAAACTCTTCCAAAACATAGCAGAGGGAGGAACATGCCCAAACTCATTCTACGAGACCACCATCACCCTGATACCAAAACCAGACAAGGATGTCACAAAGAAAACTACAGGGCAATATCACTGATGAACATACATGCAAATATCCTCAACAAAATACTAGCAAACAGAATCCAACAGCACATTAAATGGATCATACACCATGATCAAATGGGGTTTATCCCAGGAATGCAAGGAGTCTTCAATATATACAAATCAATCAATGTGATACACCATACTAACAAATTGAAGGAGTAAAACCATATGATCATCTCAATAGATGCCGAGAAAGTTTTGACAAAATTCAACACCCATTTATGACAAAAAACCCTCCAGGAAGTAGGCATAGAGTTAACTTTCCTCAACATAATAAAGAACATATATGACAAACCCATAGCCAACATCATCCTCAATGGTGAAAAACTGAAACCATTTCCACTAAGATCAGGAAAAAAACAAGGTTGCCCGCTCTCACCACTATTATTCAACATAGTTTTGGAAGTTTTAGCCACAGCAATCAGAGAAGAGAAAGAAATAAAAGTAATCCAAGTTAGAAGAGAAGAAGTAAAGCTGTCACTGTTTGCAGGTGACATGATACTCTACATAGAGAATCCTAAAGATGCTACCAGAAAACTACTAGAGCTAGTCAATGAATTTGGTAAAATAGCAGGATACAAAATTAATGCACAGAAATCTCTTGTATTCATACACACTAATGAGGAAATATCTGAAAATGAAATTAAGAAAACACTCCCATTTACCATTGCAAAAAAAGAATAAAATATCTAGGAATAAACCTACCTAAGGAGACAAAAGACCTGTATGCAGAAAATTATAAGACACTGATGAGAGAAATTAAAGATGATACAGATAGATGGATAGATATACCATGTTCTTGGATTGGAAGAATGAACATTGTGAAAATGACTCTACTACCCAAAGCAATCTACATATTCAATGCAATCCCTATCAAACTACCACTGGTACTTTTCACAGAACTAGAACAAAAAATTTCATAATTTGTATGGAAACACAAAAAAAACCCGAATAGCCAAAGCCATCTTGAGAAAGAAAAATGGAGCTGGAGGAATCAGGCTCCCTGACTTCAGGCTATACTACAAAGCTACAGTAATCAAGACAGTATGGTACTGGCACAAAAACAGAAATATAGCTCAATGGAACAGGATTGAAAGCCCAGAGATAAACCCACTCACATATGGTCACCTTATCTTTAATAAAGGAGGCAAGAATATGCAGTGGAGAAAAGACAGTCTCTTCAATAAGTGGTGCTGGGAAAACTGGACAGCTACATGTAAAAGAATGAAATTAGAACACTCCCTAACATCATACACAAAAATAAACTCAAAATGGATTAAAGACCTAAATCTAAAGCCAGACACCATAAAACTCTTAGAGGAAAACATAGGCAGAATACTCTATAACATAAATCACAGCAAGATCCTTTTTGACCCACCTCCTAGTGAAATGGAAATACAAATGAAAATAAACAAATGATACCTAATGAATCTTACATGCTTTTTCACAGCAAAGGAAACCATAAACAAGACAAAAAGACAACCCTCAGAATGGGAGAAAATATTTGCAAATGAAGCAACTAACAAAGGATTAATCTTCAAAATTTACACATAGCTCATGCAGTTCAATATGAAAAAAACAAACAACCCAATCCAAAAATGGACAGAAGACATAAATAGACATTTCTCCAAAGAAGATATACAGAATGCCAACAAACACATGAAAGAATGCTCAACATCATTAATCATTAGAGAAATGCAAATCAAAACTACAATGAGATATCATCTCACTCCAGTCAGAATGGCCATCATAAAAAAAACTACAAGCAATAAATGCTGGAGAGATTGTGGAGAAAAGGGAACCCTCTTGCACTTTTGGTGGGAATGTAAATTGATACAGCCACTATGGAGAACAGTATGGAGGTTCCTTAAAAAACTATAAATAGAACTACCATACAACTCAGCAATTCCACTACTGCGCACATCCCCTGAGAAAACCATAATTCAAAAAGAGTCATGTACCACAATGTTCATTGCAGTTCTATTTACAATAGCCAGGACATGGAAGCAACCTAAGTGTCCATCAACAGATGAATGGATAAAGAAGACGTGGCACATATATACAATGGAATATTACTCAACCATAAAAAGAAATGAAATTGAGTTATTTGCAGTGAGGTGGGTGGACCTAAAGTCTGTCATACAGAGTGAAGTAAGTCAGAAAGAGAAAAACAAATACCATATGCTAACACATTTATATGGAATCTAAAAAAAGAATGGTCATGAAGAACCTAGGGGCAAGATGGGAATAAAGACACAGATCTACTAGAGAATGCACTTGAGAATTCTGGGAGGGGTAAGGGTAACATGGGACAAAGTGAGAGACTGCCATGGACATATATACACTACCAAACATAAAATAGATAGCTAGTGGGAAGCAGCCACATAGCACAGGGAGATCAGCTCCGTGCTCTGTGATTGCCTGGAGGGGTGGGATAGGGAGGGTGGGAGGGAGGGAGACGCAAGAGGGAAGAGATATGGGGACATATGTATATGTATAACTGATTCACTTCGTTATAAAGCAGAAACTAACACACCATTGTAAAGCAATTATACTCCAATAAAGATGTTAAAAAATGAAAAAGAAATATAAATATAGAATATAAGCATACATATCAAACAGTTCTTATAGGGCATAGATTTTGAGTAAGACTTAAATAATCTTGGATATCGAAAAATGATTAGGTCCATTACTCAGAGAACTAGGATTTTTTTTTTTAATCACTACTTATTTGAAACCTTGTTTTCCCTCTTGCTTAATTACAGGTAATTCACACTGATTTCCCCAGGTTTGGGTTAAGCCCTCTTTAAACTTATTTATAGCCCAGAAACTTTAAGGCATTTTGGCATCGAAAGTGATTCTGAGTGTGTAGCTTTTTTCAGCTGCTCCCCTGTCCTCATGGTTCATTCTAAGCCATTTGCTCTGCTTAGGTGAGGGTTAAAATAATGGGAGGGGGTAGCTGGCTTTCCTCAGCCAAGGAAGTAGAAGGGATAAGAACTAATGACATGGTGGTGACGTGTCTAGGCAATATGTTTTGTTTGGCTGGATAGCATTAAAAATCATGTGACTTTGCAGAAAAATTAAGATGCTGAATTTCTTTAAAAGGAAAGGCTGGTCTGGCAGTATACCTGGGTCTGGAGAAGTGAAGTCTTAGGATGGACACATTTTGTAGGGCCTCATGGACCCTCCTTGTCTTATGTTTGTTACCTTTGAAAGTCACTCTTTTGTTCCCCAGAAGAGAAATATTTCTCTGTGCCAATGTCTTCAAAAGACAAGAATTACAGAGATGACAGTGCTGTGACCCTAGATTTAAATGCCAAGAATCCTCTGGCAGGTGAAATATGTGCTACGACTAACTCTGAGATGCTGGTTTTCTTGCCAGCTAATACCTAGATCTGTTTGATTAGGGGTTTGTTTTAGCACAAATTCTTAAAGCAAAACAAAGCACAACAAAATCACCTTTCTCCTTTCCCTGTAAGCTCCCTTAGCAACCCTTAGGTTAAGAGAATAAACATCCCATGATGTGCTGAAACAGGTATAAAGTAAATAGTTCTCCAGAAGTGGTCATTAAATTGGCTAATAATAGAGGATGTGGTGAACTTCTTTTGTTCCTCAGTTAGTGATTGTTATACAAGAACTATTTTAGAATGCATAATAACCTATAAAAAATACTCTACTGGAATTCTTTTTGTGGGGGGAGAAACCTTAACAAATAATTGACTAAAACATGACATTACAATTAATCCTACCTGCATCTATGGGACATTTTAGATATGGAATAATGGAGCAGCTTCTTTTCTTTCTTCTTCACATTGAATTCCCAAATTCTTGGGCTTACCTAAAAATACAGAATTTCAGTGAAAAGTAGACTTGGGTCCTCCTTTTAAATTGTTAGACACTAGAAAGGAAGTAGCAGTGGAATAATCAAATGTGAATAACCTAAAAATGGTGATTTCATTGTCAAATGGACTACATATGCTCAGCTGTGGTGTGGCATAAAGAAGAGCTCTGAGATTTGAGAGAAGGTGGGAATTCTTATCCAGACGTGATCAGCAGTCAGCAGAGTGGACTTGGGAGAGTTGCTCATTCTTCTCTGACCCACGTTTTCCATCTAAGAGACAATAGAATAGATTCTGTGAGGTCACTGAGCAAATTAAATGAGACAATAAATGTGAAAGGGCTTTATAAAATGTAAAGTGTTACAGAAATGGAGGTATACAAGAATATGTGTAGAATAACCTGTCTGTAGAATGGAGTTCCTCAAAACTCATCACACCAGAACTTTGTTTAGATCTTGGTACCCTTATCAGCCGTCCTTGCCAAGCCTGTGTGAGGGGGATGACTTTTACATGATGAAAAAGCCTGCCCTCACTGCCCTTACTGACAGTTAAGGGCTGTGAACTTTAAGAATGAATTAGTCTCAATTTGGTCCAGTATGACTGATTTAACTCCCGAATTAATTAAAAGCTTTGAGAGCTGGTACTTAGCCAAGTACAGTGATAAGCACACAAAAGGTGTTCAAAATACCTGAAATTGATTGATTGCTTATGGTTATAGGGCCACATAAAAAAGATTCCTTTCAACTGACCTACTGAGGTAGCCTTGTTTCTTTCTTTTCATGGTGGAAAATCAACCTTCATTTACTATCAGCTGCCTTTGTAAGGAAAGGTCATAAGATGCTGATGCACTTTCGAAAACAAGAAAACTTGTAAAGATGGAGGCCAGATCCCAGCTCTCCTGCAAGGATCCAATGCTTTTGTTGGAGGAGAAATTCTGAGATGGATCTTGTTCCTGGTCAGGGTAGACTCTGTCTTGTAAGCCAGAGTAGTTGATGTCTAGATGGACCAATGCTGCAGTTCCCTGCCAGTTGTGCTCATCTGAGATCAGGTATAATAGGCACTTGTAAAATACTCCCTCCAAATACTGACATGCCATGCTTAATTCAGTGAGGTATTTTTTACCTTCTCCTGGCAACGCTAAGCCTTCTTTAGAATTGGGGGACATTATCTTTGTCCCAGAGAATCCATGGCAGGAGATTGTGGATGATCCCTTTCTTCTTTCCTGAGAATGTTGGGGATTCTGTATCAGCCAAGATGTCATTACTCAATCACTGGCGCCAGAATGAAGAAAAGTGCTGATATCTGTGTCGAGTGCCCTCCCCTGTCTTTCAGATTGGTTCAGAAGGAAGAGGCATTTCTCCTAAAAAAAATATCAGGGAATGGTAGCTCAAAAATCAAGAGTGGCTGCTCTTTATCTGGACTAGAAATTACCCACACCATTGTGGGGTAAGACTATTGTGCTATTAAGACTCTCCCACCAACACGTCAGTGGTTCCTTTGAATTTTGCCCACTTCTGGAAGTCTGAAATGTTCAAATACCATATTCTACCTTAAAAATAGGTTGTTTGCAGGGTGTGTGTAACACTAAGACCTGGGGAAAGGGCTTTGCCACTAGAAGCTGAAATTATTTCCAGCTGTGGGGATAAAAGGAAAATGGAAGAACTTGGTAGGCAGTTTCCATGGAAATAAGAATAGACAGTCACAGGTAGAGTAATAAAGTAGATTACACAGACTGACCATCATTTATTTTAATAAACACCAAACTCTTTTGACATATCTTGGAATTTCCTTCAAACGTATAGTTTTTATTGTTCCCTATTCATTCATCTATTGTGACTAGTGATTAAACTCCTAAGATGAAAACACTTTGGCTTGTTTGGGGAACCAGGTAGGAAGATGGTGGATAAAGAGCCAGAACTTTATTCTGACTTCCGTTTTTCAGAGAAAAGACTCTCAGGACAATGTGGGTAGTGACAGCTGGGAAGAGATGACAGGTCAAAAGGGGGATGCTCAGTAAGTCTTGAAAAGGAAGGATGATGACCAGGGCTGGAGTGTTACCTGACGGCCGTGTTACTTGGGGTGAAAAAATTTGCTCCCTATAGTTTAATGCAAATTCTATAGCCTGTAAAAACAACAGCAATTATAATATTATTTGTTAAGATGGTTGATTGATGTATTGTTTCCATAATCTTATCTGAAGTGATAACTAAAGCATCTTGAAAAACTGCTTTTTTTATTGCTATTTAACAGACATTCTAAATAAAAACAGTGTGCTTTTCTAAGCAAATACAATTTCACAGAATATCGCCCAACCAGGTTGCCATCACAAAGGGTCTCCACGTAGCAATTCCTAAACTGCCAATTTTTTTAAGCATTCAAGAGTTTTCTTTATTTTATTAAAATAAAATGATATTTCAAGGTTTGATGGCTGACACAAATGGTCTCTCCTATTCCTTTCAGCTCTAACTGTCTATGATTCTACTTATTTCATCCTAGAAAATAGCAACATTAGCGTATGAAGCATGGGTGTGTAAACTTGTTTCTTTTCAGTTTTTTGTTTTTTTGTTTTAATCTATTTATTTATTTATTTTATTTTTGGCTGTGTTGGGTCTTCGTTTCTGTGCGAGGGCTTTCTCTAGTTGCGGCGAGCGGGGGCCACTCTTCATCGCGGTGCGTGGGCCTCTCAGTCGCGGCCTCTCTTGTTGTGGAGCACAGGCTCCAGACGCGCAGGCTCAGTAGTTTGTGGCTTACGGGCCTAGTTGCTCCGTGGCATGTGGGACCTTCCCAGACCAGGGCTCGAACCCATGTGCCCTGCATTGGCAGGCAGACTCTCAACCACTGCGCCACCAGGGAAGCCCTTTTCATTTTTTTATAGTAAAATATATATAGTAAAATTTAACATCTTAATTTTTAAACGTATAAGTCAGTGGTGTTAAGTGCATTCACAACATTGTACAACCACCTTCACTATTCACTACCAGAATTTTTTCATTCTCCCAAACAGCTGCTCTGCGATCATTAATCAATAACTCCCTATTTGCCACTCCTAATAACCCCTTTTAACCTCTGTTCTACTTTCTGTGTCTATGAATGTGCCTATTCTAAGTACCTCCTAGAAATAGAATCATATAAAATATTTTCCCATTTGTGTCTGGTTTATTTCACATAGCATAATGTTTCCAAGGTTCATGCATGTTGTAACATGTATCAGAATTTCATTTCTTTTTAAGACTGAATAATACTCCATTGTATGTGTATG
This sequence comes from Delphinapterus leucas, assembly GCF_059928025.1. Lineage (NCBI taxonomy): Eukaryota > Metazoa > Chordata > Mammalia > Artiodactyla > Monodontidae > Delphinapterus > Delphinapterus leucas. The sequence continues at coordinate 26,677,395 of NC_143134.1, forward strand.
CCACATTTGCTTATCCATAAATCTGTTGATGAACATTGGGTTGTTTCCACCCTTTGTCTATTGTGAATAATGCTGCTAGAAACTTTGGTATACAGGTGTCTGTTTGAGTCCCTGCTTTCAATTTTGGATATATACCCAGAAGTGAAATTGTTGGGTCATATGGTAATTCTATGTTTAACTTTCTGAGGAACTGCCAAACTTTTCCACAGTGGCTGCATCATTTTACATTCCCACTTGCAATGAATTGGGCTCCAATTTCTTCACATTCTCACCAATACTTGTTGGGTTTTTCATTTGCTTGTTTGTTTTGGATAATAGCCATCCTAATGACTGTGAAGTGCTATTTCATTGTGGTTTTGATTTTCATTTTCCTAATGACTAGTGATTTTGAGCATCTTTTCATGTACTTATCGGCCATTTGTTTATCTTCTTTGGAGAAACACCTGTTTTAAGTACTTTGTCCATTTTTCAATTGTGTTGTTTTTTGTTGTTGTTGTGGTTACTGAGATGTAGGAGTTCTTTATATATTATGGATATTAACTCCTTATTGGATATATGATTTGCAAGTATTTTCTTCAACTCTGTGCTGTCTTTTACACTCTTAATAGTGTCATTTGACATACAAAAGTTTTTAGAATTTTGATGGAGTACAATGTATCTTTTTTTTTTTTTCAATCCAGTGTCATGGAGATTTCTCCTATGTTGTCTGCCAAGAGTTTTAGAGTTTTATCTCTTACATTTAGATGTGGAAATAAAAAAATATTGCCTGCTATATCAGTAAACAAAGGATGTTGCAGCCATTAAGCCATCACATTACAGCTGACCTGATGGTGGCCCTGAGGGAACTTAGGATGGAAACAGGATGCCCACCACCTAGCAGTCAACTGCTGCAGCCTGGGGAGACTAAGGATGAGAAAGCACAGGATGCTGGCCCCAGATAGCTGAGGTGCTTATCAAAGGAATGATTTCAGTGAGCCCAGACTCTTACATCTTTCCATTCATAGAAAAGAACTAAATTCCTTAACTTGAGATATCTAGTTTTCATTAATTAACAGTAATCTTTTGATGTTCCAACTACCTGGTCTTTGTTGTAAAAAACTCCTGTATACACTGGCTCCCACCCTTGCCTCTTCAGAGCTGTATCTCAGAGTTATCTGAGATGCTGTGTTCTGGGCTTAAGTCCTCAGATTTGTCCACCAAGGAAAACATAACTCTCAACTTTTAGGTTGTGCATATCTTTTTCAGTCGACAGATGTAAATGTAAGATTTGGTCAATTTCAGTTAATTTTTCTATATAGTGTAAGCTAGAGGTCCAACTTCAATCTTTTGCATATGAATATCCAATTTTCACAGCACCCTTTGTGGAAAAGACTGTTCTTTCCCCATTGAATTCATGTGGAATCTTAGAGGACCCCAAGTCATCAAAACTATCTTGAAAAGGAAGAACAAAGTTGGAAGACATACTTCCTGATTTCAAAACTTAGTACAAAGCAACTGTAATCAAAACAGTGTGGTCCTGACGTAAAAGCAGACATATAGACCATTGAAATAAAATAGAAATAAACCCTCATATATAGGGTCAAATGATTTTCAACAAGGATTCCAGTTGTTTCTAAGTCAAGGTTCATTTATATAACCACTGTGATTCTGACAGAGCTTGAAAGTTCCCTGCAGACACCCTTGGGACAGTTGCAGCTCCATCTCTGCCGAAACCTACACCTTCCAAACAGGTGCGCTGCACTCATGCCCTTATAGTAGGTTAGGCTCCTCCCTAGTATGAGACAGTGGAAATGGTCAAGGTAAGGCAGGGACACAGGGGTACAGGTTTAGATCAGGGATCAGCAAACTATGGCTCATGGGCTCAAAGTAGCCCACAGCTTATTTTGTAAAGAAAGTGATATTGGAATACAGTCATACTTACTCACTTATGCATTGTCCATGGCTGTTTTTGTAGGATGGAGTAGAGTCATCCTGACAGACACTGTATGGCCCATAAAACTTAAATTATTCACTATTTATTCTTTATACAAAAGTTTATTGACCTCTGGTCTCTAGGTAGAGTTAGAAAAATGAGAGTTGTTAGGAATATTTTTTCAAATACAAAGAATGTAAATATATTCAGAAAAAGATTGCATTCTTATTATCTTTTGATTTTTCACCTTGATTCTCATGATATTAATATTTGAACATGGCTAAGATTAATCTACACAGACAATATTCTTCTCATTAATATATTGCCAAATGATATTTGATAGTACATTTGAAGTGGAATATAAAACAATCTAATTTTGCTCAGAAATCCACCCTAAATGTTTTTTGCTTAAGTACATTTCATTTTCCTTAAGTTCTCAGATCAAATAGACATCTAAATTGTACCTTCACTATTATGGTTCTGCTTCAAAGAGGATAATAAATAGATTTAAAGAATAAAATTGGAGATTTCATCTGCACAAGGAACTCTTGAGCATTACATTTGTGGAATATGTTTATGACTGTTTTAATTTGTCTTTCATTATTCATGGGAGAGTCATAATCCAGGAAGATATGAGTCTGAAATTCAGTTGATCTTAAGAGTCTAGTACTCTCAGACTTCCCTGGTGGCACAGTGGTTAAGAATCCACCTGTGAATACAGGGCACATGGGTTTGATCCCTGGTCCAGGAAGATCCCACATGCCACGGAGCAACTAAGCCTGTGTGCCACAGCTACTGAACCAGCATGATGCAACTACTGAAGCCTGCATGCCTAGAGCCTGTGCTCCGCAACAAAAGAAGCCACCACAATGAGAAGCCCACGCACAGCAACAAAGAGTAGCCCCCACTCACCACAACTAGAGAGAAAGCCTGTGCACAGCAATGAAGACCCAATGCAATTACAAAAAAAAAGGAGTCTAGTACTCTCTAAGGGGAAGATTTTTAAAAAACAAAAAGCAAAAAGCGCAGAAGTGTGTTCCTTTTTTAACCCAGCCATTTTTCCTAAAGGGAAAACTGGTAACATTTCCAGGTGGCCTAAAATTCTGATTAGTAAAGACATCTGGAGAGGAATTCTGTTCAATTAATAATAAGCAGACAGAAGAAAACAGGTATCCCTGCAGCTTCAGCCCAGATCAATGGCTCTTCCTAGAAAATGCTTGGTTGTAATTGGCAGAGATTATTAAATTCCAACACGTCTCATCCTGGAGCTACAACCTCACTGTGCTTTAGTCCTAGGCCACCCTAAATCCATGCAAGCTGCACATCTCCACATGCCTTCCCTTCCAAACTGCTTTGCACTTCCCAATACAGGTGCTGTGGGCCCTGGAAGCTGCCTACAAGCAGGGAAGGATAGTTGTTACCTCTAAACCATCACATTAAGTCATTTCTTATAAATGAAGAAAGAGAACTTAACCTTTTGCAGTTGATACCTTGGATGATAGCATTTCCTGTACAACAAACTTTCCTGGCACCATTGTCAGAAACCATATATGGAGCCACAAATACCTCAGATCTAAGTCAGTGGGGGTTTCCGGCCTCCTTACCATTAAATACCCCATGGAATTCTTCAGTTGGTTTTTATAGTATACATATTCCTTTTGGTCTTGCATCCTTCACCTAACAATTATTTTGAGCTTTACACGTGTTACATGCATCATTATTAGTTCATTTTTATTGCTGTCTAGCCTTCCATTGTATGGCTATACCACAATTTGTTTATCCATTCATGTGTTGATGGGCATTTGGTTGTTGCCAGTTTTAGGCCATTACAAATATTGATGAAACTGTTATTAACATTTGTGTATAAATCTTTGTATGAACTTAAGTTTTCTTCTCACTTGAGCCATCTTACATATCTAAGAGGAAAGGGAGCCATCATATGGTAGGGAAAATTATGTTAACTTTTAAAATACTGTTTTCCAAAGTGACGATACCATTTAACATTTCTACCAGCAGCTTCTGAGAGTTTTACTTCCTTCACATCCATACCAACACTTGGTCTAGTCAGTCTTTTTAATTTTAGGCATTCTTACAAGTGTAGTGATATGACATTGTGGTTTTAATTTGTATTTATTTAATAACTAATGTTTAACATTTTTTCAGTGTTTATCATTTATATATCTTCTTTAGTAAAATGTCTTCTCAATTTTTTGCATATTTTTAATTTAGTTGTCACTGTTGTTATTTTGAGTTTGGAAAGTTCTTTATATATTCTGGGTATAAGACCTTTTTCAGATATAGAATTTGCAAATATTTTCTCTCAGTCTGTGACTAACAGTGTCTATTGAAGAGCAGAAGTTTTTGATTTTGATGAAGTCCAACTTACTGAATTTTTTATATGGCTCACACTTTTTGATTCATTTCATATCTAAGAAACCTCTGCCTAACTCAAAGCTGGAAGGACTTCTCTTCTAGGAAAGGGGTAGTTTTAGGTTTTTCATTTTGGTCTATGATCGTTTGAGTTATTTTTTTTAACATGGCTCAAAGTGTAGATCATAGTTTATTTTTATTTTTTTTTGTATGTGTTTACCTAATTGTTCCAGCACAATTTGTTGAAGACACAGTCCTATTTCCACTGGATTGTCTTTGCACTTTTGTCAAAAATCAATTGTCTGTATATGTGTGGTTCAATTACTGGACTCTATTCAGTTACACTGGTCTATTTGTCATCTTGATGCCAATACCACACTCTCTCATTACTAGAGTTTTGTAATTAATCTTGAAATCGGGAAGTGTTAGCCCTCTAACTTTGTTCTTTTTCAAAATTGTTTTTGTTGTTCTGTGTCCTATGCATTCTCATAAGAATTTTAGAAATGATTTTTCAACTTTTACAAAAAACAGAACAAAATCTCTGGGAGTTTTGATTGGGAGTACATTGACTTTGTAGATCAGTTTGAGGAGAATGACAACTTTACAATACTGAACCGGTCAGCCTATGAACAATCTGTATTTCTCTATTTATTTAGGTTTTCTTCAATTTCTCTCAGCAAAGATGGGTCAGGTTTTCATGTACAGAAATTGTATATCTTGTATAAGATTTATCCCAAAATATTTGATATTTTTTGATGTTACTCAAAATTTCTTTTTAAATTTCAATTTCTGAATGTTAGTTGTTTTTATTTTATTTTATGTTATGTTATTCAGTTAGGGTAATAACATTGATGGTGAATCTTATGGCCATGGTGAGAAAATATTCCCTTTCTTTTTATTCTTAAATTTTTTATAAAAATTTTTTTGGCCATGCCACACAGCATGTGGGATCTTAGTTCCCCGATCAGGGATCAAACCCACACCTCGCTGCATTGAAAGAGCAGAGTCTTAACCACTGGACTGCCAGGGAAGTCCCTAGTTGCTTTTACATAGAAAGAGGTTGGTGTTCTTTTGTTTGTTTTGTTTTTCTTTTTGTTTTTGGTAGAGGCAAGTAGTAAATGTGGACCATGTGTAACTGTTTCATTTTTTTTTTTGAACTTTTAAAATGTAAAAACAAAAAGTTATGAACATCATGGAAATAGACCTTAAAATTAATAAATCTGATGATTTTATTGAAAACAAAAATGTAAAAGCAATTCTTAGCTCATAGGCTGTACAAAAACAGGTTTTAGGCCAGGTTTGGCACATGGGCTGTGGTTTGCTTACTCTCAAAGTAGAATATAATGGATTTTTGTACACTGATCTTGTATCCTGCAAACTTTCTAAACTTGCTTATTCTTGTAGCTGTTTTTTTTTTTTTTGGTAGATATTGACATGATTCTATTCTTGACTAAACTTTAGTAGGGTTCCCCCAAGCCCTCTAGGCTTTGATCTTGGCATCTGTCCTTGTCAGGCCTGCAAGCAGCAAGAATCTTGCTAAGCCAGTTTATAGAAAACCCCTCATCATTGATATATGATCATTCTAGATATCTGACCAAATTCTTTGTCCCCCTTGTGATATCTGATCACCCTGGCCTGTGTTCAGCCAGACTTCTGTCAGATCAGTTTAGCCAGAACCCTCTTTACTCCTGATGTTTCCTCTGAGTAAATTTCTACCCACTGACACCCATCCTGCAAAAATGCTCACTTGTCCATGCTGTATTCAGAATTAAGTCCAGTTCTATCCTTAAGTCTCTTTTCCTTATTCAATATGCTGAATAAAATATGTTCTCATTGTTTTAACTTCTGTTCAGCGATGGTTTTGACAATACCATCAAATTTTCTACATAGAAAATGATGCTGTCTGCAAACAAACAAAGCTTTGTTTTTTTATTTCCAAATGGGATAGCCTTTATTTCTTTTTCTTGCCTGATTGCACTATATAGTGTTAAATAGAAATGATGAAAATGAGCATCCGTATGTTGTTCCTGATCTTGAATCTTGGAGGAAACACATTCATCCTTTTCCACTGAGTATAATACCAATCCTAGGTTTTTCATAGATGCTTTTCTTCAGGTTGAGAAAGTTCCCTTCTATTCCAAGTTTGATAAAAATTTTCATTAGGAATGAATGGTGGGTTTTTTTTTCAAATATTTTTCTATTATTTCTTTTTAAGTATATTAATATTAGTGAATTACATTGATTTTCAAATATGCAAACAAAATTTCATTCCTGGTATAAACTCCACTTGGTTGGGGGGTATTGTCATTGTTATATATTGTTGGGTTTGATATCCTAAAACTTTGTTTATAATATTTGAATATATATTTATTAGGGATATTGATATATACTTTTGTTTATATTTTTTCTTTTCTCACAATGGTTTTATGCTTGGCATCAGGGTGATACTGGCTTTATAGAATGATATTGTAAAGATTCCTTCCTTTTTAATTTTCTGAGTTTCTGTGGGTTTAGTATTATGTCTTCCTTAAATATTTGGTAAAATTTACCAGTAAAGTCATCTGGGCCTGGAGTTTTCTCTGTGGGAAGTTTGTAAACTACAGTAATGTAGTTAAACTACTACAATGTCTTTTACAGATAACTGTTCAGGTTATCTATATTTTCTTCAACAAGTTGATTTTTTATGTGTGTCTTTCAAGGAATTTGCTCATTTCTTCTATGTTGTCAAATTTATTGACATAGAATTGTTTGTATTATTCCTTTTTTATCTTCCTCATATTTGTAGCATCTGTGGTGAAGTTACCTCTCCCATTTCTGATATTGTTAATTTTTGGCTTCCCTCTTGTTTCCTGAGGTTTGTCAATATTATTGATCTTTTCAACAAACAAACTCTTAGTTCAAATATTTTCTGTATTGTTTTCTGCCTTGCATTTCATTGCTTTCTGCACTGATTTTTTTCAGTAGTATACCATTGTACATATATATACCACATCTTCTTTATTTATTCATCTGTTGAAAAATCAACTTAGGTTGCTTCCACATCTTGGCAATTGTAAATAATGCTGCTATGAACATTAGGGTACATGTATAGTATCTTTTTGAATTACTCTGTTTGTTTTTCTCTGATATACACCTAGAAGTGGAATAGCTGGATCATATGGTAGTTCTGTTTTTAATTTTTTGAGAAACCTAGATTGGAGCAATTTAAACAAGAAAATATCCTACACTCATCAGGAATCTCAGCTGCGTTAGGTTTATGTTCTCCTCCACTCACCTCATTTTTAAAAAATTTTTACTTTATATTGGAGTATAGATGATTACCAATGTTGTGTTAATTTCAGGTGTACAGCAAAGTGATTCAGTTATATAGATACTTACAAATGTATTTATTCTTTTTCAAATTCTTTTCCCATTTAGGTTATTACAGAATATTGAGCAGAGTTCCCTGTGTTATACAGTAGGTCCTAGTTGGTTATCTATTTTAAATACAGCAGTGTGTACATGTCAATCCCAAATTCCCAATCTATCCCTCCCCACCACCCTTCCCCACTGGTAACCATAAGTTCATTCTCTATGTCTGTGAGTTTATTTCTGTTTTGTAAATAAGTCCATTTGTATCATTTTTTTTTAGATTCTGCATATAAATGATATCATATGATATTTGTCTTTTTCTGTCTGACTTAATTATCATACTGAGTGCACAGATCTTAATTATTTCCTCTTTTTGGCTTACTTTAGGTTGAATTTTCTCTTTTTTTTTTTTCTTATTTCTTAAGGTGGAGTCTGAGATCATTGATTGAGACCTTTTTTTCTCTGAATATAGGTGATTTATGATATATATTTTCCAGTAAATACAGCTTTAGCAGCATCCTACAAATTCTGATGCTGCATTTTATTTTCCTTCAATGCAGAATGTTTTCTACTTTCCATTTTGGTTTATTTTACAAAAATTCCTGTTAGTAGGTATTTTTCAATTATATGTCATTTGGGGTTAATAATTTTAAACATGGTATTTTCTCCAAATGGCATGATTTCATCTAAGATTTTCTTCATGTGAAGTCATGAACTGCATTTGTATCCACCTAAAATTACCTCTTGGACTTAGAACTTGCCATTTGCAACACCCTTCCTGTGAAGTCAGAGATGGCTATTGTAGAGGAGTCTCATTCTTCCCTGGTGTGACTGATATAACACCCAAGTGTTTTACTGTGTGATGAGAGATGCTACTTGGCAAGCCATTGATTTTATTCAATTTAACACATCTATTACCCTCCAGTTTCAAGATCACTGGACCCAGGGATAACTTGGGAAGGACAAAAGATGTAAAGATTTTTTTGGAAAATTTAAATGTCTTCTAAGCTACAAAACATGTATTACCAAATTTGATAATTATTAGTTTTTAAATCTACAGAATACTGATAGAGAATAGTGGCATATATTATGCATTCCTTTTTCATTCCTCATCAAAATTCCATCTTCTAGAATCTCTTTGATACTCAGGATGCCTGAGGACCCTTTATGTTGGGTGGGGAGTTGTTCATTTAATCTTTAACTCAACATAAGAGAGCTTTATTTTCCCAAAGAACAAAGGCTCCTTGTTTTGCTGTGCAGGGTCCGCAGGTCAGCATTCCCACTGCGCTTAAGGTCTGTATTTGGACACATGGACTTTGCAAAATAGTCCTGCCACCTCTAGTGCTTTAATCTTGAAGCTAGGGCCAGATGGATCCTTCTAATTTTTGCTTTGTGAGGAGGAAACAGGACTTGTAGAGCATAATAGTAGTGGGGCTGAGAAGCCAGCCTGAAGGATAGCTCCAGGGAGAGGGAGCCCTTCAGTGCAAGGGAGCTGGCCTTCCTGGTGTGAATTAACACCCAGGCTACCCCAATACTGGTATCAGGGCATCCTTACAGAATCTTGTTCTTGCCAACCTTGTGCCACCAATAAAAGCTCATCAACTCCGTAGGGAAGTCTCCTGCTCCCCATCTGTTATGTTGGCCTCTTTGTTCCTTCTTCCCATCCCTACCTTTGTGGGACCCAGGCCCAGGCCATCCTGCTGACCTGCATCCATGGTTTCTATTTCCAGAATCAGCTAGGCAGCAGCTGGATTCTAGATAATGGACTTACCAAACAACAGCTAAACAGCCAGCTCCGGGTCTCCACCTTCAATTGTCACAAAATCCATCTGCAATCTAAAGATTATTATGCCTTTGCTGGCATACTCTCAACAACTGTTTTGTATTCATAGACTTTTATTGCTTATTTTGTTAAGTTTTCAGTGTTGATAAATATTTCACAAGTTAGACAGCAAAGAATTTTATGTCAAGGGCTAGAACTTGTACAGAGAGAATGTACTTTGTCTTAATTTTTGGAATATGTTTATTACCATCACAGTAGGATTGTGATTTGCTAATAGGAAGGGGGTTTTAGTCACAGCATCTTTATTTGCCACCCTTGTATCATTCCCATAAAATTTCATCACTGTCTACTACTCAGACCTAGATACCACGTGTATTTTCTTCAATAGTTAAAATACATAAACGTAAACATTTTATGTTTGTGTGAATGTTTTATGTTCATGTAAATACTTTATGTTTATGTAAAAGATTCTGGAGTGCATGGGAAAACCTCCTGCGTCAAGGAGACTCTTTGGCGATCAGAGAGTAACTGGGCAGAGATGGGATGCAGTACCAGGTCATCCGATACCAATGCTCTTAGCATTCTTTCCAGTTAATTGTGCTGTTCTTATCTTCAGAAGCAGGCAGGAATACTTTGCCATTTTCACTTTTTTTTTCTAGAGGAATATTTTATTTGCCATACGATTAGGATGAAAAGGAAGATTTGTTGCCCTCTTCTGCGGTGGCTGTTTCATGTCATATTTTATAGACATAAGTTATCACATAGATACAATAACAAGCTTGCTATAGTGTTGGCATCAACAGTGATACCAGGAAGATTTGAGAGGCAGTGACACCAAGTGATGGCAGAGACATTTTAGCCAAGCATCCCTGACTATTTTGGAGCGGTTTTCTTGGGAACATGCGATGATTATGCTTCTGGGAGTGTCATCTGGAGAGACAGGTTAGAACCATAGCAAGGGTGGGAGGCAGGTGCCAACTGGGTGAATCCCAAGAGAAGCCCTGCAGTCAGAGACAGCATTAGAATTTAGGATTCTTCTATGGCAAAACAACAGTGCCTGATCTCACAACCCTGCAGCTCTGTCCTTAGAACCCTGCCCACCTATGTGGAACTGCTCTGCTGGCTCTCTGTCAGACCTCCACTGCAGTTGTGTGCCAGGGTCCAGTCCAGGAGGTCCCCCTCCTCCTAAGGTTGCCTGGCCAACCTTCCCATGTCTTAAGGTCCCAATCCAATATTACCTTTGTTACTGAACTCAGGTTCAGCTGTTCATCACTCAAGAATCCCATACTAAGAGACAAGTATTGGGCAAAAGGAAAGATAGCTTTATTGAGGAAGCTGGCAATCCTGGGGAGAAGGTGGACTCATGCTTGGAGATTACATAGGGAAAAGAGGAAAAGCATGTGCTGGGGAGGGGACAATCTTCTATTTTCAGAGATTATTGTCTTGGTCATGTGATTCCAAGTAGCCATCAAGCCTTGCTTGAAGCTGGAACATTATCTAAGTCATAACTCTCTTGTTAGCTAGTCCTAAAAAGCAAGAAACAAGGAACAAAGACAAATTGTTGAGGATCCCTAGTTACAGTCTCACTGCCTCAGTTACAATCCCCACTGTCAGATTTTCCTCCCATTTCTATAGAAAAGGGATGAAGGTCTGTTTTCTGTAACTTCTTCAAGCTGAGCATGGGTGACAAAAGATTCTTAGAGTGGAAGGATCTAACATGGTATAAGAAATATTCTTTGGTTCCACTATATGCTGGTTGAGATTCCAGAAGAGGCATCTCATTACTAATTGTTTTTAGTAATTCTTTTGTAAAGAGCTGTCATGCCAATTAAGACCCCCTTGACTAGGAGATAAAACCCCACAATAATTAGTAAAAGAGTTAGTCCCAACTTAAGGATTGCTTCAAGCCTTAACCTAATCCCAGTTGGAATCTAAGAAACCTAGGTTAGTAAACCAATCCCACCCACCTTGAAATAGGGGAGTATGGTAGTCTTACAGTGGAGGATTATTAGACTGAATGTCAATATTATGACACAGTATAAGTGTGTTTCGTGTTTGGTCATTGCAATCATTGTTGCTTTTGTTGTGGTCATCCATTTACAATGCTTGGTATCAGTTTATTTATCACTTGTAAAAATAAAACACAGTGTGTGTGTGTGTGTGTGTGTGTGTGTGAAAAAAATAATAAATAAATAAAGTCTGTTGGAGTCAAGTGGCCTGCTGACAAAGAGCAGCAGGTGGGGGCTATGTGCAGAATGGCACAGTCAACCTGAAACTGGTCATGCGGTGGTCTGGTCAGCATCATCTTGACTGTTTTAAGTGAAGTTAATCTTCCACTCAGAGTTTGTTCCCATTCTCATGAGGCCAGTTCTTGGAATTGTGCAAGCCATAGATTCAGTACTGCTTGAGATGAAGCAGCCTATATGTCATGGCTACATGGTCATCATGCAGTTAGAATTTCACCTCTGGTAGTGGTTATAGTATCTGCAAAACAACTCAGGGATGTGTATCAGACACTGTTATCAATGTCCTTCAGGGAGGAACTAAAGATTCTGTGACTCTACTCTCATAATCAGTAATTGCTCGGGCCTGCTCTTTTGTGACTTGGGGGAGGCCTGGGAGGCTACAGCTTTTCTACAAACAGGAAACAAGGCCCATGGTGGGGCTTTTGTTCCTGGGAGGGCCCCATGGCAACTTTCTTGACTTCACCTTCTCTGTGAGGCCTGTCCTATTGTTCACCTCCTCCCTCGATTCCCCCAACCTCCTTATGTAGCTCTTAACCACCTTACACTGCAACTGATCTGCTTGTGAATCTCTGTCTGCCATCAGGCAGGAACTCCTGAAATGCAGCAGTTGAGCCTCTGCAGTGGCTGCTGTTTGCAACTCAGGGTCAGTGGGCAGACCCTGGGTCAGCAGACACATCCTGGGTCAGCAGACACTGGGAATGGCCATGCTCTATGCTGCTAGACTGAGGACTCTCGGTCATGTCATGCAGGCAACAGAGAAAGCTATGGCAAGGCTCCCCATGGCTGCTGGCAGTGCTGTTGCCAGGCAGTGGGAGTGGGAAGCACAGAGTCCAGAGAACTGACGCTGCAGATACTGGGAAGGGAGGACCAGGCAGGCAGCAGTGGCCCAGAGGATGACAGCATGCTACCCCAGAGAGAAGACTGTCAGGTTTGGAACATGTTCTTTCTAAACCCAGCTGCACCTCATGTGTATTTTTATCTCTGGGACCTAAATTAGAAAACACTTAATGAGCAATGAAGGCATGAAAGAGGCACCGATTATGCAGCTCTCTAAAAAAGCAAATGAGTTATTAGGATTGAAAGCATTAGTTAATATTGAAATTATTTTTATTTGATACTAAAAGAAATTCCAGCATGCACTGCTCATAAGACTCCTATTTGTTTTATTTCTTTTGCTGGTTTTGATCACAGCACCTGGAATGGGGAAGAGCATACTGGGTCCTGCTGGGGAAGGTGAGGGTAAAGTCCAACTCCCGCTTTTGTGACCACTGTTTAACCTAAATTAGAGGAGGCCCCTTTCTGTTGACCTCATTCTAATTAATTAGTAAACAAAAGAAAGCAGTTCAGAATGAATATCCTGTAGGAGTCCAGCTTTCATGTAAACAATCTGTTGTTTGGGGCCGTATTCGCATTTTACGGAGGCTTTCTTGGTGAGATTTCTTGGTGTAAATCTGGGGAAGAGATGGGCTTGAAAGAGCTGGAGCTGTGCCCTGGACCAGCAAGGAGAGAAGAGAGACTGAAACACATGAGGGGATTTAGAATGTTGAGAAGAAAACAGGTGGGACAGTGGGAAGAGGCCAGGTCCCAAGGTTTGGTCAGGGACAAGGATTGATTTAATTTTACAAAAATTTCAGCAAAGTAAAAATAATTCTCTTTCTACACTGTTATTTTGTTTTTTGTGTTTCCTTTTGAATTGTAATTGCATTTTAATGAAGCAATTTTAATGCTGCATTCAGTTTATCAGATGGGATTTTTACAGCTCTCTAATAGATTCTGGCTCTCATGGTCATCTCAGGGAATCACCATAGGCTATGGAATTTACAAATTTGGGGGTGTAGGGGAGCAGAATATGCTACCTCCAAATAGGTCTCTTTTATAAGGAACGTTTGGGCTGATTATTTTTAAGAAACAGCAGACAGGAAAAGCTCAGTAGAAGCTACTCTTTGTAAGGGACATTTACATTTACAAGGGTGTCTCCTCTGTACCACGAAGAGGAGGATGACTGAGTCTCTATAAACTCTCATCAATGGAGAAGAGGAGGACTTAACTCTGTGTAACAACCTAACTCTGTGTAACAACCTTTACCTTGTTTACTGTGTTTTTCCTGATAACCTTCCATAATTGTGCCCCTTCACACACAACATCTACTTTTATCTTTATTTAAGGTATTTAAGGTGGTGGCTTGGACCATTAAAGAGTTACTCACTTTTCCTGGATATCTCCCACGTATATAGGAGGTATACATGCTATGAAACTTCTATTTGTTTTCCTCCTGTTAATCTGTCTTTTGTTACAAGGGGCTTTCAGCCAAGAACTCACAAGGGTAGAGGGAAAATGATTTCTCCTCCCCTACGGAGACAAAGAAGTAAAGTGAGCATAAAGTGAGGAAACAAAGAAAAGAAAAGCATGTGCCTACAGGAGGCAGTTGTGTGGCTTAAAGACGAACGATTTATCTGAGGGTCAGATGGCGTGGGCTGGGAGCTAGCTGAGGCTCTCAGGGTGGCAGGAGAGCATGGCAACTCATCAGAGCAGTTAATCTCCCAACACACCACATGCATCACCTCAGAGCAGCCCTCAAACAACAAGCACTTAAAAACGTAAAACAAGCCACTTATCTGGGGACAGAGAGAAGTACAGTAAACTACTCACTCTCCATCTCCAGGATGGGACACTCTCACTATCCAGTCCAGTGGCGTTGGAAGGGGCTGTGATAATGATTCCCGCTTAGACAGGGACTCGACTTTGGGCTCCTGTCAAGGCTGCAGGAGAAGAAAAGAAAACCCACAGGACCCCAGCCCGATAGGCGGGCTGTGCCGTCTGCTGTAGCCCACACACCCCTTCATCGCTGTTGAACTCCATCCTCAGAGAGGCTGCTTCTCCTGCCCCAAACACCTCCACAGACATAGGTCCTAAACACCACTCACATAGGGCTCCTCGTAAAACCCAGCCAGAGAAGGCAAGGGGGAAGGCAATGCGCCATCACTGGCCCAACTCTTCCACCTAATTAATGAGACTAAATGTGGGGAAGTCTCTGGAACTGGTAGTTGCCAGCACACCTGCCTGCTCAGGGCCACAGAACGTGCCAGCACTTACAAGGGTCACAGCACTGAAACAAGGCAGGTGCCTGGGGGAGCTCAGGCCTCCTGGGCCCCAATCTTCTGTCTGCTACCAGCATAAACATCCCTGGCTCCCTGACAGAGCTGCACAGCAGACCCTGGGCTGCGGGCTCCCCCGGTCTTCACGGTGGCAATTCTGCTGATGTTGAGAGATCAGGGAGTCATTCCAGTGAGAAAGCAAAGAGCATGATTCTGGGTTGCTCCCCTGAATTGGTATGAGAAGTACATGAATAGGAGCAGAAAGAAACAAAGGACAGGTGGGATGTTCCAGGTAATGGGGACCGTTGACTGGAGGGTTTAAAGCCACCATAGTTATTTACACGGTTCTGAACCTGTCTACAGTAAGTTCCCACCAGTCCGTCTGCCACTTCAGGGTAACCATTCTTAATACAAAACATAGTCGACGATGGCTAATTTTTCCAAGTCGAGGGCTGGAACTGAGTTGGAAGGATGAGGACACCTGTGTCATTTGCACGGGGTGCCACTGGGCTGCTGAACACCTCTCAGGCTGTAAAATCCCCCTGCCCAGCTAAAAGGTCACTTCAAGCAAAGGCTGTGATGAAAAACATCCCCTGGGGCCAGTTACAGTTCTGATTGCCATGGATCCTTTTTCATGTGTTCGTGTTTTATTTACTGTCTCAAAATGCATGATGGCCATCTGAAGGTCGATTTTTTTCCTTCTGGAGACTATTTTATGCACCCTAGTTTGGGAGGAAGATTGATTTTGGCTTAGAGGAAAATGATCTGTCCTGTACGAAATACAGCCCTGTGAAGTGGACAACCCAACAGCAAGAGTGACTCCTGCTGGACAAAGATGCATTGCACCTCATTCTCTCGGATCTTCTAGTTTTATTTTATCTTAATAGTAGGTATCACTGAGTCTGACTTAATTTTCTTTTCTTTGAAGAGCTGGTGTTCCTTTGAGCATTCATCAGGTACCAGATGCCCTCTGGGCATTTTGCATTCACCAGCCCCCCGATCCTTCGGGCTTCATTATGAGGTGGGCATCACTGTCACCCTAATGTACCTTTTCCAGATCCCAAGGCAGGAGGAGGAGGGAAGGGCTCACGCCCAGGCAAGCAGAGGCCAGGGCCGGTGTCGCTCCTCCTGCCCTGGACTCCTGGCTGCCTAACTTAATAAAGGATCACACAGGTGGTTCTGTGCCCTGCTGACAGGCTCTGAAGATATGCCAAAACATGATCCTGTGTCCACCTATCAAAAGTGGCCTCTGAAAACTGTGAAGTAAATGAGGTAGATGCAGAGCTCCACGAGCTTCTTGGAAACACAGGATTTGTTTGGGTTTGAACAGTTTGCATTTGAAACTTCCAGCACTTTTCCTTACAGGAACATATAAGAGGTGAGAACGAGGTAACTATCCAAAATCCAATTGAGTTTGTAACACGGAGGAAATATTGGACTCTGTTAATATGACTGTAGCATAGAGTTACTGTTTGTCCACCCTTTTCCATCAGAGACTGTCTCGGTTTCTAATCAACATTCCAGGTAGTGGGAAGAGAGCTGGATGGAAACTGTGCATCCATATAGCTCCGGGGTCTGCACATGCCCCCACCTGCCAACCATCATTATCATCATCTCACAGTGAAGCCTTGCCTTCAGGATCTGGCCTTGGTGGTGGTGTGTGTGTGTGTGTGTGTGTGTGTGTGTGTGTGTGTGTGTGTGCTGGGGGAATATCTCAGGCTGCACTCCGTCATCAAGTCACAGGCAGGAGGAAGGACCGTCTGAGAAGATCAGCCCAGGACAGCAGTAGAGGAGATGTTCTGGGTGAGGGTGGAGATTGGGGAGGGGCTGAAGACAGCACCTCTGCTTCCAAGTCCGGTCCTGAAGCATCCCAGCCCACCGCCTTCTCTCCTGGCCCTCTGGGGAGCCTGAGAGCAGATTGGACCCCACACAGGAGGTTCTGCTGGGAACTCCATTGTCCCTCAGGTCCAGGTCCTTCCTTTAGTTCAAGGGATGCCAGCCCTGCTCCCCAACTCCCAGCCGAGGGTGAGGGTGAGGCAACGACACTGTCCCCAGAGTGCAGGTGTGGAACTTCTCAGTGAGGGTCAGGTTCTGTTTTCCAGTGAGCCCTCTGGCTTAGGGGCCTGTGACTAGTCCCAGAAAGTGAAAAGATATAATAAAGCTGTTGGGGGGGGAGGGGGGAGGAAGAGTAGAAATGATCAAACTAAATTTACATTTGACAACCCTCTCTCCTCCCTCGCAGTCTGACTTTGCTCAAACATCCTTATCTTCCCCTACATGTCCCCTCCCCTCTCTACCCATCCAAGCCACAAGGTACTGTAACCGCCATCCCATTACTGTCTGAGTCTGCTCAGTTATGTACTTGAGGCTAGATCTGTGTCTTATTCTCTTGCCCTAGAAGAGATTAATCCATTCAATATTAAAATGCTGCATTTTTATATTATTTGAGCTTGATATCAAATTGATATTTACAGTTCCTAGTTATTAACGACTGTGAATCTCCTGCCCTAAACTGGCCCATCTACAAGTGCTTTGTGATGGTGGTGTAAATGGAACAGCGGAGCAGGATACAGAGCCCAGCTAGGGACCCCTTACAACTCACTGAGATGCCAGGTCCACTGGTCCTGGGCTCCAGACAAGGAATCCAGAGTCTGAGAAGTAGGGGGAGAGAAAGGACCCCTCCACCTGTACCTTCTAGGAGTCAAGGAACTGTCAGAGGTCCTAGCCAAAGTGATGGGCTCAGCAGTGAGTCGTATCTGAGGTCCCAGGTCACGCCTCTGGACACAGAAGGGTGGTCATTCCTCACTTCAGTCTAGAAGACAGGCAGCTCGAGATGGGGACTTCTTTGGGAAAAAATTCTGCAACTAAAGCACTTTCAAGTGCCCTACAAGTTGCGGCAGTGCTCAGTGGCCCCCTGCACTCTTGGCAGGCTCAGGACAGCTGCTCCAAGGGGGTCCATTCATGTCCACCCAGGTATGCCAGGGGGATGAGACCCTCCCCTCCCACGACTTGCATGTTGGGGGAGGGGAAGCCAGGCATTTTCCTAATTAAGAGGCAGAATAAAATAAAGAGGAAATTAGAAACTAGAAGTGTCCAGTAAACAAATGCTTTTCATTTCAGTGTTTGTGCCAGATTTTGGAAGGTTGACAGAAAAATAATGTGTCTATATTTCAAATATTAAAAAAAAGAAACATAAAATCCTGTTTTTAAAGTTCACAACTAGAAGTAAAACAGATGTTTATAATATAGAGAGTAATAATTCTTAATGGATGAGGTCTTTCTACAAACTTTTTAATACAATAAATTCCTCTTGATCTTTTTTTGGCAGCACTATGTAAAACATGCTCAGACTTTGATAGCCTGTGTGAGGATATACATTTCAATGTGGATGTTAATATAATCCTTTAGTAAAGATGGAACACCCCCTCAGGGTCAGGTCCTGGGCCAGGCACTGTGCTTATAACTCTGGACAAGACTGGTGTGGTCCACCTCTCCTGGAGCTCACCATCTAGAGACCCAGACACACACAATTCAGGAACTGGAATGTACAAAATAAAACAGCTCCAACGGAGCTAAGTAACAGGAAGAAAACACACTGGGTGATCATGACAGGAATGGAAGGACTTACCTCAGGGAAAGTGTTCTGGGATGGCCATGGAAGGTGAGAGCCACGTGCAGACTGGGAGGGAGCTGACTAGGCAGAGGGGCGGGGCGTCCCAGAGGTGGGAGGAGCCAGGCATCACCAGGAAAATGAGGAGACCAGACAAGTGTGATGATGAAGGGGAGCATGATGAGTGAGGTCAGAGAGATGGGCAAAGGTGAGGTGGGTCAGGTTAGGCTAGGGGCCCACTGGGCAGGTGAGAAGACCTGATTTTATTCTAATTGCAGTGGAATCAAAGAAGGGTTCTCACGGGGCAGTGAGACAATCTGTTTAACTTTTTAAGGAGACTCTCCCCCAGTATGGGGTTAAGGGACCAGAGAGAGGAGGCATGAGCCCTGTGATCCAGTCATGAAACTGTTGGGAATCTGGACAAGGGAGAACAGAAGCACCATCTAGGGTGGTGATGAGGTGAGAAGAAGTATATTAACACCAAGGTCAAGCTGCAGTGAGGGAAGTTTCAAAGTGGACATCTTTGAGGAGAAAGTCTGGCTTCACTGGAGCAGTATATGAGACCTCCACATGGAAACCTCAAGGGTCAGTGTGATTATAGATGAGGCTGAATTTTAGGAGAGGCTTCTTCACCTCACCAAAGCAGAATATATTAGAGATTATTTCATTCTTGATAAAGGCAGGAAAGTATGATGGTCTGGATTTTCCTTCCTGCCTTACAGCTCTGCAGTGGTGGGCACTGGCTTTAACGCGGACACCTGGAGCCCTGGCAGGAGCTCTCTGCTCACGTTTGGTGGCCCAGACTGGGTGGGAAGGTGGCTTGACAACACCCTGGCCCAAGCAGCTTTTCTGTTACTGTGGATGATCTCCTTGTTCCCCTTTTCCGTCATGACCCCAGAAGTTTCCTTTCTGTAGAAGGCACTCTGTGATGCTGGGTTTCATGATTTCTTCCCAAATATCATAACCTTGTGTCAGACTTCAGAGGAAAACTGATGATCAGCAGACAAACTAGAAATCGAATGTCATGGAAGAAAGATGGCTCTTCCCTGGCAAATTTGATGTAGACCCCATCTACAGCTTTGCACACCTGCGACTGCAGAATCCACTTTCCAAGGACACATGGTAAGGTTTTGTTAGAACTGGGATGCCCATCGTTTTATTTATATTGAGGGTCTCCTGGGAGGATTCTGCTTCCCTTTCTGCTTTGGTTGTGATTTTCTTTCCAGAGGTGCAAGAAATAAAAGGAACACTTAGGAAATTATGCTCTAAGAATTTGCAAAAAGGTTATTGTTGCCTCAAATTCACCTTCCAATTAACAAAAAAGGAATTTGGGGGTTTGTTAAAAATGTAATCTCAGTAAGAGGCATGAGTTGAGACAGAATGTTTAAACGACAAAGATTTTAATTTTGCAAGACCCTTAACTTCTTGAGAATCTTGTATTTGTACACAAGCAGGTGATTGAGCAGAGAAAAACCTTCCTATTTGGTAATGAAGGCCGGTCTCCTAAGGATCTTTTCTTGCAGTAATTGGTCACCTGCTCCTTCATTACCACATTTCCTCACAAGTAATAAGGCTGAACTTCTTTAGAAATAGTCTGTGACTTTTTAATGCCTCCCAATTATTCTGAGTCTGTGATTTTATAGAGCAGACAGCTGCACAGACAAGGACATTACTCTTTGGATCTCAGCAGGCAGAGGCCTGAAGCACTTTAAGACACAGCAGGTTCAACATCACAGCATTTGCCATCCCCCATACCTGCTTCTCTCTGCCTCCTAATTTGGCTCTGCAGGCCCCACCACTACACCCATACGCCTACTTTGGATTTCCTGCTCATCCTCAAAGGACTGTGAACTCTTATTGTAAAACTTCTTCCAAACTCAGTACCTCCTGGATTATGGGCTTTAACCTCATGTTTGGCAGCCAAGAGAGACCCAGGCCCACCTCCATTCACCTTGCTGTGTCCTCTGGGGTGACGCTGGCTGGTTTAAACCTGATATGAAGAAGCTTGTGGGCAGTATGATGCTGTTGGAATCCCTGATGATGACTAATGGGTTCCTGGGAGATTTCATGTCCACCCACCATCCTTCCTTAGACACTCTGCTCTGGTTATATGAGGCAAAGTTAATTGCTCTCTAAACAGCATTTTATCTTGTAGGCAAGAGTTAGGCTAAATATATATATATACATATATATATATATGTGTGTGTGTGTATATATATATATGTATGTGTGTGTGTATATATATATATATTTAAAACATTCAAAGCGTCTTTAATGAAAAAATGTAATGCTTTCGAACTTGCCAATGCATGGGGAAAATGTTACACATGATTAGTTAACAAGGGTAGATATCTCTTCCCATTAACAAAATGTGTCTAAACTAAAATTAAAATGATTCAAAACTACATCAAACCCTTAAGTAAATACTTCCCTAATAGTGTTAGTACTTGTAGATTCCTGAAATTTTTTAAATTGCTTACATAATTTTTGTTAAGATGATCAAATTATTGAAATGCATATGCTGACCTGATTCACATAGCAAGCTGGCACCAGGAAGAGACAATTCCCCTAAGATGAAAATTACTCCAAAACTGCTCACAGACACCAAGAGAAATTATTCCTAAGCAAAGGCAGTAAATAACTACATTTACTTGTTCTCAAGGTCTAACCAGCCTAAGGAAATGAAAGAAGCTGCATGATGCATTGGGAACTGCACATGGTAGTCTACAGCACAGCCTCGGGTGGTGGCGGGTACACTGGGGACAGTTTTTCCGGATACAGTTACTCTGGTTGGTTGGGTTGTCCCCATTGCTCAATATCAGCAAAGAATTGCTTGACGTTTTGCTCTGCTTTTGTATGTAGATTTAGCCAGTGCATGATTTCTTGGAGACATTAGGCGATCTAAATCTCATATTCTTTTCCCTTACTGGGAACAAATCCTCTGATATCTTTGGTTTTAAGTCCAAACCTAGACAATCGTTTATACGGTCCCTTATTACAAAAACCAGAGCCGTGAGACCTTTGCGGCCTAGCTCTTTTTGAACTGCAGATAACAGAGTAAGTGTTGTTGTCCAAGGAAAAGAAGTAGTAGGATGTATAGCCAAGCAGACTGCTAAATGAGTTGCAGTTAGAACTGAGCACTTTCCACAGCATTTTTATGTTAGATGGTCAGGGAGGACTCGTCACTCCTCTAACTAAATCCCCCTCCCAGGAAGTCAATGTGAGGGACCCGGTGTTCACAGCTTGCCACTCTGCTTTACAGATCTAATACTTGGCTGGTAATTGGTACTCACATGTCACAAGGATGTTGGGAGATTAATGAGACAATAAACAGGAAACGATTTCAGATCTTTGGAGACAGGCACTTTATAAATTCCCATCTCTGGGAGGAGACCTCTGTTCTCTTTTTGGCAGTTAACCCATTGGTTCCATTATGGCTTTTATGGTCTTAGATAACTTTCATAGGCCATGCCTGGGGACTTGCATCTTGTTTGTGTCCCCAAAAGTGCTAGTGGAATGCCTGGTGTACAAGTGCAGAACCAATTAAGTCAGGAGCACTGGAAATAACCCCCATATAGATAACTTCTTTAGTCTCTTGGCGTTTTCCTTGATGTTGATCCATGTGGAAATAAACTATTGCTCATCCAATCTGGAAATGTTACACATCGCTAAAATCTAATCAAGTTTTCAGAAAGTAGCACAAGCTTCTGAATTTCAGAAATAACTGAATTATTTTAACTCTCTCCTAAATAGAATTGCAAGGTAACTAGTGGGAGGCCTTAAGAATTTCCTTAGTGACCCATAGTCATCTCGGCTTTCCCTGATCATGGGTTGCACTATTGGACAATCATCGGGCCTTCTTACCGCATTAAGTATAAGTGTTTTGCCAAACTGTTTAGACATCCTCTCATAAAATTCATCAGTTTGGAAAATTACATAAATACTAATATGCAATATCTATATTTTTACTGGATTGTAAATGATTTTATGGGGCTACTAAGAGAGAAAATATGATAAATGTGGTAATAAATGATAGCATTTTATTTTGGAAGGTTTTTTTTTAGGAAGGATTCAGTTTTATTTCAATTGTGGAGGGGAAAACGTCTGTGTGTGTAGGAATGGTGTGTCAATGAGCCATCCACTAGCTATAAGGTGCCTCTATTTTCCTAGTTTCTGATATCAAAATTGCACTTTAAAATAAATAAGCTACAAAGATATATTGTACAGCAAAGGGAATATAGCCAATATTTTATAATAACTTTAAATGGAGTATAATCTGTAAAAAATTTGAATCACTTTTTTTTACGCCTGAAACTATTATAATGCTGTAAATCAACCATACCTCAATTTGAAAAAAATTTTTTTTAATTTTAAAAGCTGCACGAAATTTGTACAATAGCCATCTCTTTAGCTTAATTCTATTATAGCGTTCTATATGGGAAATTAAAAAATCAAAAGGTAAATACAATTCTTAGCTAATTAAGAAAAACTGCAAATTCTTCTAAATGTCTTTAAGTTGTGAGAATTAGCTAGAAGTATTCATCAAGATTAGTCCTTTTCAATTTTAATTCAGCCACATCAGTTGTGCTACTTTGGATGATTATGCTCACTCATGTGGCATTATAGCCTTCAAAAGTCAGAAAGAACTTACACCTCGTTCAGTAACATTAAACTTTTATGTTTGCAGGGCACATAATTGGAATAAAATTCTCCAGGGTGTAGATGAATAAAGCAGGTAATGCAGGGTTGCCCTGGTTGAAGAACAGGGGCAGAGTCCTGGCCTCATCTTGCTTCCCCTCCTCAAAATGGTGATGGGTGGAGATCAAGGAGCAGTGTCGCTATAAAACTCTTAGAGGAAAACACAGACAGAACACTCTATGACATAAATCACAGCAAGATCCTTTTGACCCACCTCCTAGAGAAATGGAAATTAAAACAAAAATAAACAAATGGGACCTAATGAAACTTAAAAACTTTTGCACAGCAAAGGAAACCATAAACAAGATGAAAAGACCACCCTCAGAATGGGGGAAAATATTTGTAAATGAAGCAAGTGACAAAGGATTACAAGCAGCTCATGCAGCTCAATATCAAAAAAACAAACAATCCAATCCAAAAATGGGCAGAAGACCTAAATAGACATTTCTCCAAAGAAGATACACAGATTGCCGACAAACACATGAAAGGATGCTCAACATCACTAATCATTAGAGAAATGCAAATCAAAACTACAATGAAGTATCACCTCACACCAGTCAGCATGGCCATCATCAAAAAATCTACAAACAATAAATGCTGGAGAGGGTGTGCAGAAAAGGGAACCCTCTTGCACTGTTGGTGGGAATGTAAATTGATACAGCCACTATGGAGAACAGTATGGAGGTTCCTTAAAAATCTAAAAATAGAACTGCCATATGACCCAGCAATCCCAGTACTGAGCATATACCCTGAGAAAACCATAATTCAAAAAGAGTCATGAACCACAATGTTCATTGCAGCAGTATTTACAATAGCCAGGACATAGAAGCAACCTAAGTGTCCATCAACAGATGAATGGATAAAGCAGATGTGGCACATATATACAATGGAATATTACTCGGCCTTAAAAAGAAATGAAACTGAGTTATTTGTAGAGAGGTGGATGGACCTAGAGTCTGTCATATAGAGTGAAGTAAGTCAGAAAGAGAAAAACAAATACCATATGCTAACACATATATATGGAATCTAAAAAAAAAAAAAAAGTGGTTCTGAAGAACCTAGGGGCAGGACAGGAATAAAGATGCAGATATAGAGAATGAACTTGAAGACATGGGGAGGGGGAAGGGTAAGCTGTGACAAAGTGAGAGAGTGGCAGGGACATATATACACTACCAAACATAAAATAGATAGCTAGTGGGAAGCAGCCACATAGCACAGGGAGGTCAGCTCCGTGCTTTGTGACCACCTAGAGAGGTGGGATAGGGAGGGTGGGAGGGAGACACAAGAGGGAGGAGATATGGGGATATATGTATATGTATAGCTGATTCACTTTGTTATAAAACAGAAACTAACACACCATTGTAAAGCAATTATACTTCAATAAAGATGTTTAAAAAAAAAAATACGTGCATCCCTATGTTTATAGCAGCACTATTTACAACAGCCAAGACATGGAAACAACTAAGTCTCCATCGATAGATGAATGGATAAAGAAGATGTGGTACAGATATACAATGGAATATTACTCAGTCATAAAAAAAGAATGGAATAGGGCTTCCCTGGTGGCGCAGTGGTTGAGAGTCCGCCTGCCAATGCAGGGGACACGGGTTTGTGCCCCGGTTCAGGAAGATCCCACATACCGCAGAGCGGCTGGGCCCGTGAGCCATGGCTGCCGAGCCTGCGCATCCGGAGCCTGTGTTCTGCAACGGCAGAGGTCACAACAGTGAGAGCCCCGCGTACCGCAAAAAAAAAAAAAAAAAAGAAAAAAGAATGAAAATAATGCCATTTGCAGCTACATGGATGGACCTAGAGATTTTCATCCTAAGCAAAGCAAGTCAGAAAGAAAAAGACAAATACCATAAGATATCATTTATATGTGGAATCTAAACTATGACACAAGTGAACTTACCTTTGAAACAGAAACAGACTCACAGACATAGAGAATAGACTTATGGTTGCCAAGGGTGAGGAGGTGGTAGAGGGAAGGATTGGGGGTTTGGGACTACTGGATGCAAACTATTATATGTAGGATGGATAAACAACAAGGTCCTACTGTATAGCACAGGGAACTATATTCAATATCCTGTGATAAACCATAATGGAAAAGAATATGAAAAAGAATACCTATATATAACTGAATCACTTTGTGGTATACCAGAAACTAACACAACATTGTAAATCAACTATGCTTCAATTTTAAAAGACATTGAAACCACTCTCCCTGCTCTTGCACTCTGAATGAGTTTTGGCATCTTTATGCAATTTCTGAATGCAATGTCCCGGTAAGCCCATTTGCACACTTGCCATAAAAAAAAATTGTGTTTTTTGGCTCAATGAACAAGGCTCAATGAACAAAGATGAGAAATTGAGTTATTTATTCGATGACTCAGGCCTCTGTACCTTGAGGCAGTGGAAAAAAAGAAATCTAATAGATTAAATGAGACTGCTGTGTGTGTCTCTGCTGGGAGCAATGTACATGGGATAATTAAGTCCCTGGAAGAGGAAAACTGGCCATGAAATAAAAAATACAAATTTATCATTTATAGCAAGTGGCCAGGTGTTTTGCTCACCAAAATGTTTTGTGTTAACAAATGTATTTTTCCGGTCTAGACATTTCTAGTCATGAATGTTCACACCCCTTTTGGGATTACCCAGCCCTGTGATTATTTTGTGGTGCACATCTATCACTTGACACCATTGCAATATGTATTTTTCCTTGTGAACCCTATGTAGTAGGGGGTTTGTGAAATACCATAACACGTTGGAAGGTAAAGGAGTTCCCATCACTGGGGAGGGTGCTGTCAAAAATATATGCTTTGGGAATTTGGTTGATGGATAACAAACATGCAAACCTTGTCACTTCTATCAGAGAAGTATCAAATATATGGGGAAGGGGACAATCCATTTTCCCTCTCTGCCTCTGCCAAAGGCATTAGCATGTACACAATGATATTTGACCAATATTTATTAACTATCAATAATCGGAAGGCTAAGCTTCTGTCTGTGTGATTATTTAGCAAGGAAGGACAGGATATAGAAACCCCAAAGCAATGTGCCCCATTACACCAGTGTATCTCATACTCATATCTTAGGACAGTTCAGAGAAGATTGCCTGACTCCATCTTGCATTTAGTTTTGACATAGCCATTCTCATTAACAATTTTTCCCTAAATTTCCAGTCTTTACTGTTTAAAAAAATGGTTTACAAAACTAATTAAACACAAATCCTCCTTTTAAAAAAAAAGGAGCAGTGTCAGAGGTACTTAGTGAGCATTACGTTATCACAGGATCTTCACCTCAGCCTCCCTCAAGGATCTGGTCCATTGCACTGCTTTGCTCTGGCCGAGAGCTCATTTTGATTGGCTAATTATTCTTATAAAAAAGAAAAAGGACATTTTTCTTGAGTGAAAATATAGCTTCCTGTAGCCACATAGTTAAATAACCAACCTCTTAATGATCTTGCATCCAACAAACTATTGTGTGTTGTGGTTAATTAAAAAGCCTGAACATCAAAGTACCTGTGGTTTGGGCCGTGTTTTATCCAAAGCATGGACCACTCCATGCATACAGATAAAATCAGAGATAAGACATCACGCTTTTCATGCATCAGATCTGAACAGCAGTATTGACAGAAAGTCACACTTCACCCCTGTCTATGCTCTAGGTGCTAACCAGATCACTGCTTATTCCAGATTCAGTAATAAGATGAAGCCAATGCTTGGTTTAACAGGGACAAAGTGGGACACATTGGTGGAGTGTTTAAAGTTGTATTAGGATTTACTGCTGTTTATAGGAGTTTTTAATATGGTTATTGTTTTGTTGTTGTTGCTGTTAAATTCTTCAGTCACCCTAAAGTCTCTCTTTCAAGTTAGACCCTCTTCTAGGTCTCTTTTTCTTAGAATAGACCCTGAAGACACATCATACCCCTGGGAACTGAGGTTGCCAGCTGAGATCACTGGCAGCCCTGGAGAGAGCAGGGAGCCATACCCATGATGGGAAAAGCTTCTCTAAAGATCCTTCTTCCCTCCAGGGATAGCACAGAACAGAGCAACCTTTCTACAATGACTCTCATGATGGGGTCCTATGCACATATTTGACCAATGTTCCTAAGAGACATCTTATCTCTGAAGAATCCCACTAGCTATGACATCAAGTGGTATTGTAGCTGGACACTGGGCCTCACATAAGCACTGAGCACAACACAGACACTGGACCCAGCAATGACATTGAATCAAATCAATAAGAATGAATATCCTTCCTTGTTCTTGATTGTAGGGGAAAGTATTCAATACCTCACCATTAAGTACGATATTAGCTGCAGGTTTTTTTGTAGACACTCTTTATTAGATTAAGATGCCCTTTATAAGGCTAGGTTTGCTGAGAGTTCCTTTTCTTTTTAATTTTTTTTTTAATCTTGAATGGAGTTGAATATTGCTGAATAGTTTTCTGTATCTAGTGAACTGATCATGTTTTCTTTTTCTTACTTAGTCCCTTTATATGGTAAGTTATATTGATTTTTTTTTCAAATGTAGAACTATTCTTGCATTTCTGGGATGGATCCCACTTGGTCATGGTGTCCTTATCCTTTTAATATTTTGCTGAACTTGTTTTTATTTTGTTGAGGATTTTTGCCTCTATGTTCATGAGGGATATTCGTCTGTAGTTTTCTGTTCTGTCTTTGGCATTAGGGTAATTCTGGGTTCATAAAATTTTTTTAATAATTTACTACTGTTTTGTTTTCTGGAACAGATTGTGTAGAATTGTTATTCTTTTTACTTTAAATGTTTGGTGGAATTTATTACCGAACCAGGTTACCGAACCAAGTCAAATGCTGAAAGACCGAGGTTTGCAGCAGAGAAAGGGTTTTTTCACAGGGCAGTCCAGTGAGGAAGTGGGAGAACAAGCCTCAAATCTAGTCCCATAAGGGCTCAGGCTCAGGTTATTTGTGGGATAAGGAAGCAGGGTGGTCTGAGGTGTGGGGAAAGATGATTGGAGGCAAGAAAAAGGTGAAGTAATTGCACAGGCATATCTGCATTGCATGCTTCTTCCTGGGATGCATGTTCAAAAAATGGTGCATTAGCATGATCCGAGGGTGGAGTTTTCAGCCTCTGACATCTAAGGTCATTCATCAGACACTTATGGGGGCACAGTTGAATGGTCGGTGGTCTTAACCAGTTTGATCTGGGTAAGACTAGGTGCATGCTCCTGAAAACAATTTAAGCAGCTGTTACTATCGCTACTCATAGATCAGAGGTGTTACCTATAGGGGATAGTTAAAGGAGTCTTGCGATACCTTGTCTAAGCTATGTGGAGCTTGGAGGGTATGCAATTTGCAGGAACAATTAATGTGTGCTTGATTGGTGAAGGCAAGTTACAGGATATTATTTATTAAGCAAGTTATGTTTTAAGAGATCTAACTGATGACTGCCCTCAGTTTCAGATTCACTGGTGAATTCTTTTGGGTCTGAAGTGTTTTCTGAGAAGGTTTTTAACTGCAAATTCAATTTCTTAAAAGTTGATATGGGACTGTTCAGGTTATCTATTTCTTCCTGAGTGTGTTTTGGTAGTCTATGTCTTTCAGGAAATTGATTTATTTCTTCTAAGTTGTAGAATTGATGGATGTGGTATGGTTCACAGTATTCCCTTATTATCCTTTTTATGGCTGTGAAATCCGTATTGATGTCCCCTCTTTCATTTCTGATATTGCTAATTGTGTCTTCTCTCTATTTTTTCTTTTTCAGCCTGGCTACAGTTTCATTGATTTTATTCATCTTAAAACAAAACAAAATAAAACAAAACAAAACAAAGCAATTTTGGGTTAGTTGATTCTCTCTATTGTTTTTCTGTTTTTAATTTATATTTTTCTATTTTAGTCATTATCATTTCCTTATTTCTGCTTTAGGTTATAATTGCTCTTCTTTTTCTAATTTCTTAGATGAGTGATTTTAGATCTTTCTTTTTTCTAATATATACATTTAATGCTCTAAAATTCTCTCTAATCATGGATTTACCAATGTCCCACAATTTTGGTGTATTGTATTTTAATATTCACACATTTCAAAATGGTTTTACATTTCCCTTTATACTTCCTATTTGACCCATGCACTGTCTAGAAGTGTATTGTTTAATTTCAAGTATTAGGGTTTTTTCCAGATACATTTATTATTGATTTTATTTTAATTCTGGTACTGTCCCATACCATATTTTGTATGCTTTCTATTTTTTTACATTTGTTAAATTTTGTTGTATGGCCCAAAATATGGCCTACCTTGTACTTGAGAAAAATGTGTATTTTTCTTTTGTTGAGTGGAGTGTTCTATAAATAGTAATGAAACAAGTTATTTGACAATATTGTCCAGGTCATCTATATCCTTATTGATTTCTGACTCCTTGTTCTATGAGTTACTAAGAGAGGAGTGAGTTCTGGAATCTCCATACATAATTGTGGATTTATTTTTTCTTTTAGATTTTTCAGTTTGAAACTCTTTTGCAAGGTGCATATACATTTAGAGTTTTATCTTCTTGAAGAATTGACTCCTTTAGAACTATGCAATGTCCCTTTTTATCTCTGATAATATTCCTTGTTCTAAAATATATTTTGTCTGAAATTAATGTAGCTACTCCAGTTTTCTTTGGTCTGTGTTGGCATTGTACATCCTTTTCCATCCCATTAGTTGACCTATGTCGTTAGAGTCAAAGTAGTTCTTGAATATGGCATATAGTAGATTTTATACAATCTGACAATCTCAGTATTGTAAATCTGATGTTCAAATGTTACATGTTCAGAGTAGTAATTAGTATGTTATGAATAAATCATTTAATCTTGCTGTTTTCTATTTGTTCCATTTGTTCTTTGGTGTGTTTTTTTTCTGCTTTTTCTATTTTCTCAGGGTTTAATTGAACATTTTAAATTATTTCATTGTATATTTTATTGACTTATTATGCATAACTCTTTAAAAAAAACTGCGGTTGTTTTAAGCTATAGTGAATCAATAATTTTCTTACTCTGCTTCTGCCTTTTCTCTATAAAATTTTTCCCCCAGTTCCCTTGTACAGAGCACTTCTAATCACTCCTGGTTTGGTGCTGCCTCATTCAAATCAATTTTTCCTCAAATTCCTGAAATTTTAATATCCCTCAGTTTATCCTTTAACAGTTCTGGGGTCAGAAGCAGGACCCAAAGGGGACCCTCAGTAGCCTCCAGGAGCATCGAGTAACCAGGCAAATGTACCCGCTAACCCCACTGAGCTTACTATGTTCTCGCTGCATCTGGAGGTTGCAGGTAAGTCACTCTGGGATCTGAGCTCTACGGTTTTGGCATTGAAAAGATCTCTCCAAATTTTTTTGAGCATTTCTTTCTCTAGACGGGGTTCAGAGTCAGCTGACTTAAAAAAAAAAAAAAAAAGACTCAGTCCAGGGTCGGACTGGGTCTGAGTTAGAAACTGGACTTTGTCTGACTTAAGCTGGACTGGGTCCAGTGCAAGGCCTCAGGTAATAAGGGAAAATGAAAAGAAAATAAAAGAAAAATGAGCTCTTCTGAGTCCAAACAATCTGGGACTCCTCCTCCATCCAGGACCCCAGTTAACAATAAGGGTAAACAACTTGTGTTTTTCTGAACCAGTGGGTTAACCTTCCAAAGATAATCTTGAATTACAGTGGCCACAGAGGGGTACTTTCAACCTAGATAAGCTTATCCATTTATGAGGTGTTCAAGAGAATAAAGGATCCCGAATTTCCCCCCAAACAATGGTATGCATCTTTTATTGGAATGCAGAAACTTTTAAGAAACTAAATAAATTAAAAATTCCCGGGCTTCCCTGGTGGCGCAGTGGTTGAGAGTCCGCCTGTTGATGCAGGGGACAGGGGTTCGTGTCTCGGTCCAGGAAGATCCCACAGGCCGCAGAGCGGCTGGGCCCGTGAGCCATGGCCGCTGAGCCTGCGCATCCGGAGCCTGTGCTCCGCAACGGGAGGGGCCACAGCAGTGAGAGACCCGCATACCACAAAAAAAGGAAAAAAAAATCCCTCTTTAAAAGATTCTTTATAAAAGACAAATGAAAAGCTTAAGCAACAGCCTGACAGTGAATCTAAAAAGAGACGTATACTAACTTGACTCTGACTGTTCCAACTGCTCCTTCCCTTTACCATCCTCTCCCTAAATATCCTTATCCTACTAATTCCCTTATTCAATTACCTTTTCACTATGAAGATGAGCTAGAGGTTAAACAAATGTCTTTTAAAGTGAGGCTCTCTGCTGAGCCTGGAATGCCAAATGCAACTCTTTTCTTCCTGGTCAAAGGCTGAACTTAGGGTCATCATCAAAGATTTTCCAAACCTTAAAGTCACTCCCCTAAAATTTTATGAAGAATTTAGAATTGTTATTGGAGCTTATGATCTGGGGCTCCCAGATCTCTTCCAATTTATTCATATGACATTAGGACTTGGCAACACCTGAAAATGGATGGCTAAAGCCAAATGGGAAGATCCTGAGAGTGATATTAAAGACACACATACTAATTACTCTGCAGGGTGGGCCCAAAATGTGCTGAAAACATAGCCCAGGACCTACTTGGAAGTATTGGTAAAGTACTTCCTCAGAAAACTGACTGGTCTATTATTCAACCTTGCAAGCAGAAAAAGGAGGAACAAGTCTCAGACTATGAGACAAAGCTGGAAGCCCTTTTTGTGAAACATTCTGGATGTTCTTCATTAAATGCTGACACACGATACACCCTGATTTCCTTATTCATTAGCAGGCTCCAGCATTAATTAAGTAGCCTAAAAAGAGAGATACAAGCTGGGCTGGGAAGTTGCCCTTACT
The DNA here is from genome assembly GCF_059928025.1 of Delphinapterus leucas. NCBI lineage: Eukaryota > Metazoa > Chordata > Mammalia > Artiodactyla > Monodontidae > Delphinapterus > Delphinapterus leucas. Next base: position 26,709,276 of record NC_143134.1, read on the forward strand.
GAATTAACAGCCCAAGCTGAGTTTAAAAAAACCTTGGAACAAAATAAAATTCAAAAAGCCAGTAAACTTATGGCCCTGTAGTTACAAGAGCTCCAAGGCCTGAAAGGAACTCCACATAGACATTTCCAGCCAGAACCTAGAGGTTCTCCACTCAGGAATACAGTGCCCTGAAGTGTCTGCCTTGACTGTAAACAAACAAGGTCCTAGAAAAAGCAATGCCCCCTGCTGAACCCACCATTTAATAGACCTCCGCCTATTAATTCAGACTGTTTTACCATCAGGGGAAATCTTAAAAACTTTGATTACTGAAATACTAAATAAGCATAGATGGGGTTCTGAGGGACCCTCTGGTAACCTGCTCCCCATGATTCCTTTAAATGAGCAAGGGGGAAACTAAGATAAAAATTAATGGAGTGTCCTGTATGGTACTGGTGGATACCAGAGCCACTTTATCTACCTTAAACTCCACTTTCATAAACTAGCAAATCGATGGAGTAAAGAGAATATTTTCATAGTGGGGGTTTATAACCAAATTCAAAGGATACCTGTGCCTAAACCAGTCCAGAGGACACTAGGGTCATTTTTGGAAAACCACACTTTCATTTTTGGAAAACCACAGAAGGGAAATATCAAGCAGAATATGCTGTAACAACTCAATAAGAACTATTGGTAAAGGAAAGTTTTCCCCAATTTAAACCTGCTTAACCAGCAGAATTGCATGTCCCTGCCTGGGCTTGTCAGCTATCTAAAGGAAAATCAGTAAACCTTTATACCCATAGCAAATATGCCTTTAGGGTGGTCCATGGCTTTGATATATTATGGAAACAGACAGAGATCTTCACTTCTAGCAGAACCCCAATCAAAAATGGACCCCAAGTAAAGGAAATCCCTTCTGCCATTCTATTGCCTAACCAAATCGCAATTATTAAAATTGAAGCTTATACTGGAAAAATAGAACCTGGGTATCAGGGAAATGCTGTAGCAGACTTCCATGCTAAATCGACCAGCACTAAAACTGTTCCAATATGCAACTTGAATGAACTCCATAAGATAAATTCTAACCAAATTATTCATGATAATTTATATAAAAGACAAAATCTGACTCCTAAGCTGGAACAGCAATGTTGGGACCAACAAGGGTGCAAATTTAATATTAAATGAGGACTCAGTGAGGGCCTGGACAGCTGCCGGGTTTTTCCTGAGTCCTTAAAAATGCCATTACTAAAAGTTCTACTTTCTGGAACTAATCATGGCCCAGATAAAATTATCCAAATTAAGAAAAGGTATTGGTAGGGAGACTCTAAGTGTATAATTTCACTGGAATCCCAATGCCACTGTAAATTGTTCCACAGATCTCTTTTATAAAGTAAAATACTAAATCCACATACCCTTGTTCCTTGCCTCAACTTAACTCCATCCTGGGAAGGAAAAACAAACTCCATTGAATATATATACAATATATAAATTGTATATATATGAATATATTTACACTGCAGAACAGCCAGTGTAAATCAGGCCATTTGTAGGCTTGCTATCAGGGCCATATCTTTAGGTGGTCTTTCAATATGTGATAATACAGTATTTGAGTCTTGGTTGAAGGGTGCTAACTCCTCTATACCAACCGATGGGTCCATGAACACTAATTCTTCTGAGGGAGCCCTATGTACACTTCGTGGCTACCTTTATATGTGGAGGTTTTGACAATGGCCCCTACCCTTGGGTGACTAATTGTCTTGAGAGCGGGAGGATAAAATGACAGTGTGTTCCTTCTGTATTCACTGTTCCATTGTCCCTTCATAATACCTCAGAAACTCAACATTGGTCCACTTCCTTGAATTTATACTGTCAACCAAAAAGAAGTTTACCAGCAGATGTTAACCCCCTAGATGAGTGTCATTTGATGGTCCCTTTTTCCTCGTCTTGGAGTTTGTACAAACAAATATATGATTAGAAAGTTCTTCTTAACTCTGGCAACCACCGCTGAGTCTACTGCTAAGGTCATAGGTGCACAGCAAAAGTCCCTAGGATCCCTTGCTTATGTGTTTTTAGATAATAGAATTGCTTTAGAGTACTTGTTGGCTGAACAAGGAAGAATCTGTGCCATAGAAAATACCTCCTGCTGTATACTGATCAACACCTCTGGTATTGTAGAAACTCAAATACAAAAAATTAGCAAACAAGCTACTTGGCTAAAGCAGGTTGATACTCTATCAGTTTCATTCTTTGATTTATTTGATACCAACTTGTTTGGTTCATGGAGATTCTGGTGAAGGAGTATACTATAGTCTCTTAGTATTCTCCTGCTGATAGTCATCATTATAGTCTCCCTGGTGTGCTGTGTTCTCTCAAAGACCTTAAATGCATGTTTGCCACCAGCAACATACCAGATGGTCTCACTGTGCTTGGAGAACAGAAGCAAGGTAAACAATGGGACAAAAAGCAAAAGTAATTCTTCCACAGATCTGACGTGATAACCTATGAGTTTCATGATGAGACAGGAACAATTTAAATTTGATGATAACTAAGAATGGTGTTAATACCAAATTTTTGGTCAGTCTCTCATGTATGAAAAGGGAGGAATTGTTAATTTTTTTCAAGTAGGTCATTTGACGGATGTGCCTCTAATGCCGAGGGAGCCTACATCAGCAAACCAAAATATAAGCTTGTAAATACCCCAAGGTTACAAAAGAGAAATCTAAGGATAACCAATCACCAACAGCCAAACAATAATTTCCTTACTTTGTTTCTGCCTTTTCTTTAAAGAAGTTTCCCCCAGCTCCTATCGACAGATCATTTTTCATCACTTTTGGTTTAATGCTGCTCAATTCAAGTCAATTTTTACTCAAATAAATTCCTATAATTTTAACATGCCTCAATTTACATTTTAATACAGCATTCCCAAAAATTTAACAAGGTTTTCTGATGAGCAAAACAGACTGAGAAAAACTGTGAAAAAGAAAGAAGAAGGAAGCTGTCAATGAAGACTGTTTGATTTAAAACCACTGTCAGAAAGACTAAGTCCATTTTATGTAAAGAAATATGAAAAATGTGTCTGGGTAGATCAACACATGGGCCTCAGGGAAGAGACTTAAAGTACACACTATTTGAAGAGACGTTCTTCAAAACATGGAGACTCCTTGGATGGTGTGGGGAAAGGCTAAAAGGAAGGAAGAAGTGTGGCTTGGCGATTGAGTGGAAGAGGGGGAAAACAGCAAAAGGGAAACATTTAGAGTTTTGCAAAACAAAAGAAAACCAAAGAAATTCAAGACACACAATATTTCCCCCACCAAAAAAAAAAATAATAATAATAATCCACTGAAGTGTCTGGGCTTGGCTATACTGACAGATAAGGGAGCCTTTAAACTAAGAATCTTGTAAAACATCCCAAAGCCACAGAATTAAGTAAAAAAGATTAACCAATCCACAGAATTACTGCAAAGTAATTATAAGACAAAATTCAGCACAAATCAACTGAGGAAAATCCCTCCCTCACAGAAACAATAATGGGCAGAATAACACTGTAAGATAGCACTGCACATGGAAATAAATATATGTAAACAAGCATTGGAGTGCATTAAAAAAATAAAACAGATTAAAAATCAAAAACAAAGAACAGAAATGAATGAAAAATGAAGAACCAATGAAAAGAAAGTTGATAAAAATCAGAAAAAGGGAGGGAGCTTCAGATGGTGGAAGAGTAAGACACGGAGATCACCTTCCTCCCCACAAACACATCAGAAATACATCTACATGTGGAACAACTCCTACAGGACACCTACTGAACGCTGGCAGAAGACCTCAGACCTCCCAAAAGGCAAGAAACTCCCCACGTACCTGGGTAGGGTAAAAGCGAAAAGAAAAAACAGAGACAAAGAATAGGGACGGGACCTGCACCAGTGGGAGGGAGCCGTGAAGGAGGAAAGGTTTCCACACACTAGGAAGCCCCTTCGCAGGAGGAGACTGCGGGTGGCGGAGGGGGGAAGCTTCGGAGCCGTGGAGGAGAGTGCAGCAACAGGGGTGCAAAGGGCAAAGTGGAGAGATTCCCGCACAGAGGATCGGTGCCGACCAGCACTCACCAGCCCGAGAAGCTTGTCTGCTCACCCGCCTGGGCAGGTGGGGGCTGGGAGCTGAGGCTCGGGCTTTAGTCAGATCCCAGGGAGAGGACTGGAGCTGGCTGTGTGAACACAGCCTGAAGGGGGCTAGTGCACCACAGCTGGCTGGGAGGGAGTCCAGGAAAAGTCTGCAGCTGCCGAAGAGACAAGAGACTTTTTCTTGCCTCTTTGTTTCCTGGTGTGCGAGGAGAGGGGATTAAGAGCGCCACTTAAAGGAACTCCAGAGACAGGCGCGAGCCGCGGCTATCAGTGTGAAACCCAGAGACGGGCGTGAGATGCTAAGGCTGCTGCTGCAGCCACCAAGAAGCCTGTGTGCAAACACAGGTCACTATCCACACCTCCCCTCCTGGGAGCCTGCGCAACCCGCCACCACCAGGATCCTGTGATCCAGGGACAACTTCCCTGGGAGAATGCATGTTGTGCCTCAGGCTGGTGCAACGTCATGCAGGCCTCTGCTGCTGCAGGCTCACCCTGCATGTGTACCCCTCCATCCCCCCAGCCTGAGTGAGCCAGAGCCGCCGAATCAGCTGCTCCTTTAACCCCGTCCTGTCTGAGTGAAGAACAGACACCCTCAGGTGACCTACAGGCAGAGGCGGGTCCAAATCCAAAGCTGAACCCTGGGAGCTATGCGAACAAAAAGAGAAAAGGAAATTTCTCCCAGCAGCCTCAGGAGCAGCAGATTAAATCTCCACAATCAACTTGACGTACCCTGCATCGGTGGAATACCTGAATAGACAACGAATCATCCCAAATTGAGGAGGTGGACTTTGGTAGCAAAGATACATATATTTTTCCCCCCTTTTTCTCTTTTTGTGAGTGTGTATGTGTATGCTTCTGTGTGTGATTTTGTCTGTACAGCTTTGCTTTTACCATTTGTCCTAGGGTTCTGTCTGTCATTTTTCTTTTTTTAATTACTTAAAAAATTTTTTTTCTTGATAATTACTTTTTATTTTAATAACTTTATTTTATTTTATTTTATCTCCTACTTACTTTCTTTCTTTTTCTCTCCCTTTTATTCTGAGCTGTGTGGAGGAGAGGCTCTTGGTGCTCCAGCCAGGTGTATGGGCTGTGCCTCTGAGGTGGGAGAGCCAAGTTCAGGACACTGGTCCACAAGAGACCTCCCAGCTTGACGTAATATCAAAGGGTAAAAATCTCCCAGAGATCTCCATTTCAACGCCAAGATCCAGCTCCACTCAATGACCAGCAAGCTACAATGCTGGACACCCTATGCCAAACAACTAGCAAGACAGGAACACAGCCCCATCCATTAGCAGAGAGGCTGCCTAGAATCATAATAAGCCCACAGACACCCCAAAACACACCAAAACGTGTGGGCCTGCCCACCAGAAAGACAAGATCCAGCCTCATCCACCAGAACACAGGCACTAGTCTCCTCCACCAGGAAGCCTAGACAACCCACTAAACCAACCTTAGCTACTGGGGACAGACACCAAAAACAATGGAAACTATGAACCTGCAGCCTATGAAAAGGAGACCCCAAACACAGTAAGTTAAGCAAAATGAGAAGACAGAGAAACACACAGCAGTTGAAGGAGCAAGGCAAAAACCCACCAGACCTAACAAATAAAGAGGAAACAGGCAGTCTACAAGAAAAATAATTCAGGATAATGATAGTAAAGATGATCCAAAATATTGGAAATAGAATGGAGAAAATACAAGAAATGTTTAACAAGGACCTAGAAGAACTAAAGAGCAAACAAACAGAGATGAACAACACAATAAATGAAATTAAAATTTCTCTAGAAAGGATCAGTAACAGAATAACTGAGGCAGAAGAACGGATAAGTGACCTGGAAGATAAAATAGTGGAAATAACTACTGCAGAGCAGAATAAAGAAAAAAGAATGAAAAGAATTGAGGACAGTCTCAGAGAACTCTGGGACAACATTAAACTCACCAACATTCGAATCATAGGGGTCCCAGACAAAAAAGAGAAAAAGAAAGGGACTGAGAAAATATATGAAGAGATTATAGTTGAAAAATTCCCTAATATGGGAAAGGAAATAGTTAATCAAGTCCAAGAAACCAACAGAGTCCCATACAGGGTAAATACAAGGAGAAACACGCCAAGACACATATTAATCAAACTATCAAGAATTAAATACAAAGAACAAATATTAAAAGCAGCAAGGGAAAAACAACAAGTAACACATAAGGGAATCCCCATAACGTTAACAGCTGAACTTTCAGCAGAAACTCTGTAAACCAGAAGGGAGTGGCAGGACATGTTTAAAGTGATGAAAGAGAAAAACCTACAACGAAGATGACCCAGCAAGGATCTCATTCAGATTTGATGGAGAAATTAAAAGCTTTATAGACAAGCAAAAGCTAAGAGAATTGAGCACCATTAAACCAGCTTTACAACAAATGCTAAAGGAACTTCTCTCTGCAGGAAACACAAGAGAAGGAAAAGACCTACAATAATAAACCCAAACAATTAACAAAATGGTAATAGGAAGCTACATATTGATAATTCCCTTAAATGTAAATCGATTAAATTCTCCAACCAAAAGACATAGACTGGCTGAATGGATACAAAAACAAGACATGTATATATGCGGTCTACAAGATACCCACTTCAGACCTAGGGAGACCTACAGACTGAAAGTGAGGGGATGGAAAAAGATATTCCATGCAAATCATAAAGATCAGATCAGAAATAAATGAAAAAGAAATGAAGGAAACGATAGCAAAGATCAATAACAGTAAAAGCTGGTTCTTTGAGAAGATAAGCAAAATTGATAAACCATTAGCCAGACTTATCAAGAAAAAGGCAGAAGACTCAAATCAGTAGAATTAGAAATGAAAAAGGAGAAGTAACAACTGACACTGCAGAAATACAAAGGATCATGAGAGATTACTACAAGCAACTATATGCCAATAAAATGGACAACCTGGAAGAAATGGACAAATTCATAGATGCACAACCTTCCGAGACTGAATCAGGAAGAAATAGAAAATATGAACAGACCAACCACAAGCACTGAAATTGAGACTGCGATTAAAAATCTTCCAACAAACAAAAGCCCAAGACCAGATGGCTTCACAGGCGAATTCTATGGAACATTTAGAGAAGAGCTAACACCTATTCAAATTATTCCAAAATATATTAGAGGGAGGAACACTCCCAAACTCATTCTACGAGGATACCATCACTCTGACACTAAAACCAAACACAGATGCCACAAAGAAAGAAAACTACAGGTCAATATCACTGATGAACATAGATGCAAAAATCCTCAACAAAATACTAGCAAACAGAATTCAACAGCACATTAAAAGGATCATACAGTATGGTCAAATGGGGTTTACCTCAGGAATGCAAGGATTCTTCAATATTTGCAAATCAATCAATGTGATACACCATATTAACAAATTGAAAGAGAAAAAACATATGATCATCTCAATAGATGCCGAGAAAGCTTTTGACAAAATTCAACACCCATTTATGATAAAAACCCTCCAGAAAGCAGGGATAGAGGGAACTTTCCTCAACATAATAAAGGCCATATATGACAAACCCACAGCCAACATCATCCTCAATGGCGAAAAACTGAAACCATTTCCACTAAGATGAGGAACAAAACAAGGTTGCCCACTCTCACCACTATTATTCAACATAGTTTTGGAAGTTTTAGCCACAGCAATCAGAGAAGGAAAAGAAATAAAAGGAATCCAAACAGGAAAAGAAGAAGTAAACCTGTCACTGTTTGCAGATGACATGATACTATACATAGAGAATCCTAAAGATGCTACCAAAAACTACTAGAGCTAATCAATGAATTTGGTAAAGTAGTAGGATACAAAATTAATGCACAGAAATCTCTTGCATTCCTATACACTAATGATGAAGAATCTGAAAGTGAAATTAAGAAAACACTCCCATTTACCATTGCAAAAAAAGAATAAAATATCTAGGAATAAACCTACCTAAGGAGACAGAAGACCTGTATGTAGAAAATCATAAGACACTGATGAAAGAAATTAAAGATGATACAAATAGATGGAGAGATATACCATGATCTTGGACTGGAAGAATCAACATTGTGAAAATGACTCTACTACCCAAAGCAATCTACAGATTCAATGCAATCCCTATCAAACTACCACTGGCATTTTTTACAGAAGTAGAACAAAAAATTTCAGAATTTGTATGGAAACACAAAAGACCCCAAATAGCCAAAGCAATCTTAAGGAAGAAAAATGGAGCTGGAGGAATCAGGCTGCCTGACTTCAGACTATACTACAAAGCTACAGTAATCAAGACAGTATGGTACTGGCACAAAAACAGAAATATAGATCAATGAAACAGGATAGAAAGCCCAGAGATAAACCCATGCACATATGGTCACCTTATCTTTAATAAAGGAGGCAAGAATATGCAGTGGAGAAAAGACAGTCTCTTCAATAAGTGGTGCTGGGAGAACTGGACAGCTACATGGAAAAGAATGAAATTAGAACCCTCCTTAACACCATACACAAAAATAAACTCAAAATGGATTAAAGACCGAAATGTAAGGTCAGACACCATCAAACTCTTAGAGGAAAACATAGGCAGAACGCTCTATGATATAAATCACAGCAAGATCCTTTTTCACCCAACTCCTAGAGAAACGGAAATAAAAACAAAAATAAACAATTTGGACCTAATGAAACTTAAAAGCTTTTACACAACAAAGGAAACCATAAACAAGATGAAAAGACAACCCTCAGAATGGGAGAAAATATTTGCAAATGAATCAACTGACAAAGGATTAATCTCCAAAACGTACAAGCAACTCATGGAGCTCAATATCAAAAAAACAAACAACGCAATCCAAAAATGGCAGAAGACCTAAACAGGCATTTCTCCAAAGAAGATGTACAGATTGCCAACAAACACATGAAAGGATGTTCAACATCACTAATTATTAGAGAAATGCAAATCAAAACTACAATGAGATATCATCTCATACCAGTCAGCATGGCCATCATCAAAAAATCTAGAAACAATAAATGCTGGAGAGGGTGTGGAGAAAAGGGAACCCTCTTGCACTGTTGGTGGGAATGTAAATTGATACAGTCACTATGGAGAACAGTATGGAGGCTTCTTAAAAAACTAAAAATAGAACTACCATAGCAATCCCAGTACTGAACAGATACCCTGAGAAAACCATAATTCAAAAAGTGTCATGTACCACAATGTTCATTGCAGCTCTATTTACAATAGCCACAACATCGAAGCAACCTAAGTGTCCATCAACAGATGAATGGATAAAGAAGATGTGGCATATATATATATATATAATGGAATATTACTCATCCATGTAAAGGAATGAAACAGTTGTTTGTAGCGAGGTGGATGGACCTAGAGACTGTCATACAGAGTGAAGTAAGTCAGAAAGAGAAAAACAAATACCGTATGCTAACACATACATATGGAATCTAGAAAAAAAAAGAAAAAATGGTCGGAAGAACCAGGGGCAAGATGGGAATAAATATGCAGACCTACTAGAGAATGGACTTGAGGATACGGGGAGGGTGAAGGGTAAGCTGGGACAAAGTGAGAGAGTGGCATGGACATATATACACTACCAAACGTAAAATAGATTGCTAGTAGGAAGCAGATGCATAACACAGGGAGATCAGCTCGGTACTTTGTGACCACGTAGAGGGGTCGGATAGGGAGGGTCGGAGGGAGGGAGACGCAAGCGGGAAGAGATATGGGAACATATGTATATGTATAACTGATTCACTTTGTTATAAAGTGGAAACTGACACACCATTGTAAAGCAATTATACTCTAATAAAGATGTTAAAAAAAATCAGAGAAAGAAGTAAAGTGAAAGACAAATTTAACTACATTTGGTAGAGGATGAAATAGAAATTACAACAAAATAAATTTATAAAATATTATGACAAATTTAAGGTTAAACATTTCTTAACAATAAATACAAATGGACTTTACCATTAGAAGGAAAAATTATTTTCAATTTGACTTATAAAGACTCAGTTATATGCTCTGTGAAAGAGACACAACTAAAAGAAATAATTCAAAGAGACTAAAAACAAAATAATGGAAAAAATTATACAAAGTAAAAGGAAACTTAGAGGAAGCAGTTAACCCAATATCAGACAATGTAGAATTCAAGCCAAAAAGCACTGAATATAATAAAGAAGCCCGCATTTTCATACTAAGAGCCACAATTTACAAACTATAATACTAAGGAATATTATGTATCAAATAAAATAGCAAACATCATTATAAAGCAGAAACTTTAGGAAATAGAAGAAAACATGGATAGAAACAGTAATAAGAGAAGACTTTATTACACTCTCAGTACAAGACAGATCAAGTGAACAAACAATTATGTAGGAAGATAGAAAGCCTAAACAACATCCTCAGTATGGTAAATCTTATGGATATATGTAAAATTCTACACCCTGATAATAAAGCATACTCTTATTTCTCACATGCTCATGAAACATTAAAAAAAAACATATATTAGGTCATATAGAAAACATCAGCAAATTCTGATCTGCAATAAAACACCTCCATAAAACTAGGAATTACGAACAAAACAGAACATGCAAAAGTCCTTCCACTTGGAAATTAATGTACCTTGTGTTGAACAAACCTTAGGTGAAAGGAAAACTACAAACTGAAATTACAGAATTTTCTAAAAAATAAAATTAAATGAGAATATCACATACCAGAAAGCAATTATCAGGGGAAAATTAATAGCACTAAAACACTTTTAGCATTAAAATTTAAATAATTAAAATAATAAATTCCCAGCTCAAAGAATTAGTTAAAGACAATAAAAGAAATCACAGAAAGCATGAGGAAGGAGATAAAAGTAGAAACAAAAATTAATGACATGGAGAATATAAAACAGTAGTCTTACGAGAGAAGAATTCTGGGTTTTGAACATATTTAAAAGTAGACAAATTACTAGCCAGCTTGAATAAGATAGGGAGAAAACGCAAATATACAAAATAAGAAATGATAAGGACATCACCACTGAAAAACATTTTTAAAAATCACCAGAGAGTACTTTGCAGATCTTTACAAAAATGAATTTGAAAATCTAATTGAAATGGTTAAGGTCCCTCCTCACATAATATGATTGGCTGAAAAAAAGTTATTCTAGTAACAGAACCCAAGTTCACCTAAGGAAAGCCTTGGCATTCAAGCTACAGACAGATACCAAAGCATTCCTCTATGTCTAAGGGGTTTTCTTGGAGAAAAGGAAGATCTTGAATATCTGGGGTCATTAAAATGACACAATGCTAATGCTACATGCATTTGGTTTGTTAAACTTGTCATCTATTAGAAGTTTTCCTGAAACCTCCCAAGAAAAAGGAGATAAGGCATTGCAGAAGGGCATTGCAGCACCGTGCTGCATTTTTTTAAAGGCTGCTTAATTTTTTATATAGATAGAACTAAACTGCATGCCAATGTTGGGGAGGCTGCCAGGACTCCATGTTCTGTTCTTCAAGTAGTTTTGAATATCAATGAAGGTTTATATATTAAACGGCCTGATGGACTGTTTTATACCTTTGGGCAGGGAGTGGAGCCAGAAAGAGTTTAAATAAATGTATTAATGGATAATGGGAGTATAAGAGTTATGACTACTAGTGAAGGAGCCCTTTGTGATTAGCTATCATTGACTTACCTCGGCTTTGAGGGGCACCCAGGATCAGACAACTGAAAATAACGAGGCTGCCATTGCTGGCACCCAACACCAATAGACATCCTAGTAATAAATACCCAGTATTAATAATTTTCTTTATTGAAATGTGACTTGTCAAACTTTCCTAACAAAAAAGAATGATCAGAATTCAAATAGCAACAAGTCATCTCCCAGAATTGCTTGCTTATACCCTCTGTTCACAAATGTCAGTTGAATGAGGTGTCAGAGGATCACATATGAAAAATTGGTATCTGTTGCGGTAGGCACAGTTAACTCTTACAGTTAATTCATAAATAGAACTGGGTTTGGAGAAAAGCAGAGGGACAGATATCAACAATCAGAGAACCTTTTGAAAAAATGGCCTTGGCAGTTCACAAATGGAGCCCCAATCACATTAATGCAGCTTGTACTGGAGAAATTTGTGTCTGGCTTTATGCTCTGTGGACACAGGCCAAGCCTCTGACACTGTGCCAATCTCTCCCCAGAGGAGAAGACCCAGCCCCAAAAGCCCAGCCTCAAGGGTCATATTAGCAATAGGATGAAACCGGAACATCACAATAGCTTTCACTTGACGGACGGACATTATCACAGGGAATATCTGTCTTCTATGAGCTTTGAAGCATATTAAGTAAGCAAGAACATTAATGAAGATTTTAAAATTCAAGTCTAAGCCATACAGCTAAGTCAAATCCTTTGGGGAAGAGCTGTCAGTTAAAACAGCATCTTCCTTATTACCGTCTAATTCAGTAGCCTCAATTTCTGCTTCAGTTCTACTTCAGGCTGAACCACCCTAATCTCATCAACCACTTGCAGAGCCTCCCGTGGACTGAAGCTTCCTGTTCCTCTCAGTGGCTCTTGTACTCACTGAAATCATTGCCAGCCTGGACCATGGTAGTCAAGGATTGTCTCTTGGAATAACTCACATGTTGACTTCAAGCCATTTCTATTGTCACAGTCCTCAATCCTCAGGGGACCCCATTTACTCTCCTCTCTTTGGTTCTGGCAAAAAACAATAACAAAAAAATCCAAATGTATAAACAAACTGTAGCAAATTAGGTCCTCTAATTTATAATTGCTAGTATCATTTGTCTCCACAATTTTGCTGAGCAAATAAAAGTCAACCTGTTTCTTTGAATTCTCTATCATGTTTTCCATTTAGTTCCAATCCCATTTTCTTCATATCCTTCAACTCATGGTCTATTTTCCTGGCTCTCAGGAGACTTCCTAAGATGAAGCACAGACCCAAATGAGAGTTCTCTCAAGTACCATTCTCCCAATTTCAGAATTGCAATATGTTTTCTTTTTTATAGCTCCTTTTCTTGAGGACGATCCCCAATAATGCTTGCTCTTTTCCATGGTTCTCTTCACCCTGTTTCCTCCTGCCAACTCTAAAAATTTGTTCCATCCATTTTCCCAAATAACATGCATGTTACATCCCTCTTCCTCTGTTTACTCAGCCTTGAAACAAATTGCTTGTACAACACAGATATCCATTACCAGATGATAATATTTTATGTCCACCTCAAGAAAATAGAAGAGTGTTAGGTTATGTTACCTTTAATAAGATTTTTAGACAGAGTTTTAATATTATTATATGAACTTGAAAATTGATAATCCATGTATGATTAATGTAACTCTCAGTTAATCATGAAGATAAAAGAAAATGTCCTTATTCTGGGAAAATATAAATTTACAACAGATATTCAACTTTAATACAAAATTTATAGAGTAGATGTGATTTGGGCTAAGTTGTTTATCATTGAATGATGTATAATGTTCATTCACTTGTCATTTCCAAAATATTCCTTGCTGTCTCAAGAGTACAAGTTACATATTCTGTTTGTTAATATAATAAAACTTTATTTAGTTTTATGTAGTAATGGTCATACAATGACAAACACGAAAAAGTGGATTTTCCAATAGAATGTATAACTTAAAAAATGTAAACTTAGAGGAATTAATATTATTTAACTTACAAGGATAATGAATCTTTACTCAAGAAACATATATTTGTGTTTTTAAAAGTTAAACTTAAAAGTTAAATTTCTCATTCTCAACAAAGAATATATACATTGACGTTTTCATTTATGTAATGGTAAACTTTTTTAAACTAGTAAAAATTCATTTCTTAGGCAATTTTCAAATAACCTGATGTGAATTTATTGACTGGAATGCAAACTGCTAAGTGATATTCCCCTTAAAACACTTCTGTTTTTAATCAGCAATTCTGATTTTTCTTTTCACTTTCATTTTCATTTGTGATCCCATTATTATTCAAACTGTCTTAGATAAATAGAGAGGTTTTTTTTTAGTTTTTTTTTTTGCCTGCATTGGGTCTTCATTGCTGTGCACGGGCTTTCTCTAGTTGTGGTGAGTGGGGCTACTCTTCATTGTGGTGTCCCAATGGAAGTCCCAAGTGGAAAGTTTTTTATAAAATACTCTTTCTCTACTTTATTATTAAATCCAGGAGAACTACTCCATGTTCTCTTTATTTCAGTGACAATAGGTGTTTGCTGTTGAGATTTTACTGTAGAATAAAAGATCAATAAAAGAAGTTTTTAAGATTAGGGTTAGGGTTTCCCTGGTGGCGCAGTGGTTGAGAGTCTGCCTGCTAATGCAGGGGACACAGGTTTGAGCCCTGGTCTGGGAAGATCCCACATGACGCGGAGCAACTAGGCCTGTGAGCCACAACTACTGAGACTGCGCATCTGGAGCCTGTGCTCCGCAACGAGAGGCCGCGATAGTGAGAGGCCCACGCACTGCGATGAAGAGTGGCCCCCGCTTGCCACAACTAGAGAAAGCCCTCACACAGAAACGAAGACCCAACACAGCCAAAAGTAAAATTAAATAAATAAAAGAAATGCATTTCCATTAAAAAAAAAAAAAAAGATTAGGGTTAGTACCCTCCCTATGTTTTCGTTATAAACTTTTTCCCAAGGATTGTACAATTTTCTACATAGTTGTAACAATACCCAAATCTGAATATGAATTGAGTGGCTTGGAATCCATGAGATTTTTCTATATTTTTTCAGTATATAAAATCTAAGGATGAATTTTTGAACGTGCATTTTAGCTGGTCAAAGAATTCTAATTTTAAATTGACAAGTTAAAATGATTCTGTACAACCTACAGTATTTGTGTTCAGATTCAATTTACAGTGTTCAGGAATACATGTATGGATAACCAAAAAGGACTTACTGTATAGTACAGGGAACTATACTCAATATTTTATAATAACCTATAAGGGAAAAGAATCTGAAACATATAGATGTATATATGTATGTATAACTGAATCACTTTGCTACACACCTGAAAGTAATACAACATTGTAAATCAACTACACTTTGATAAATTTAAAAAAGGAATACATGTATGTGTGTGTGTAATCTGTGTCTGTGGGTACATGTTTTACCACCAGGCCTGCCCCCAAATTTTCTGAGAGATGAAGCACAGAACCAAGACCTAGCTTGGAACACAGGAGGTGCCTAGTAGACCCCAGCAACCTGAGCACCCGGGATAGAAAGGACACTGGAGAGATTTCTCACCTGAGGCATAGAGACAAAAGCAACAGTCATTGGTTGGCTGATGGATGCAAGAACCACAGTTACCCCAATCACTTGGGTTTGGGACCAAGTGGACCCCTCTGGGTAATTTGGGAAACAAATTTCCATCTTGCTCTTTTAGATAATTTGCAAAATTGTTAAAAGGAGGAGGAGTTCCTCCAAAAGAAGGAGGTGGTGGTTTATCAGGAAAGAGCCCAAGAAGGGTGCTCTGGTCATTCAAGGCAGAGTTTACTCATATGACTTTAGTCACCATCTACAAAGTCCACAGAGCATAAAAGCTAAATGAAGGCAGTGTTCAACCCCTGTTAACATGGAGTGTGCAATGGTGAGGGATTTCTCTTTCACCAATAGTGAGTGAAACAGCCTCTTCAGATAGTGAGACACCAGTTCAGTGGCTTTGACGGTCTGCTTACTTCCCCTCCCTTGGTCTCATGTCTGGGTCTTGGCTGGGCTCTGACCAAGTGAACTTCCAGTGGCAGGCAGTTGCTGAGCCTTCCCTGACCCATGCCCCAGCTGCTCCCACTGGTGATGCTGCACTTTGCCTGCTCCTGTCAGAGTCCATCACTCTTTCTACCTGTTTCACACTATTTATGAAGCAGAGGCACAGTGGTTTATTCTCTCCTTCCACATTCATTAATAATAATGAGTCCTTTACATATTTATTAAATCAGACACTTTTTTGAGTTAGAAAGGATTATGAATGGTCCAGATCTAGCATAGATTGGTATCCAGGCAGAAAGGATGCTGAATATTTCATAACCTAAAATTTCTTTCAATAAGAGAAAATAATATTCTTTTTTTTTTTTTTTTTGCAGTACGCGGACCTCTCACTGCTGTGGCCTCTCCCGTTGCAGAGCACAGGCTCTGGATGCGCAGGCTCAGTGGCCATGGATCATGGGCCCAGCCACTCTGCGGCATGTGGGATTCTCCCGGACCGGGGCACGAACTGTATCCCCTGCATCGGCAGGTGGACTCTCAACCACTGCGCCACCAGGGAAGCCCAGAAATAATATTCTTCAAATATATTTATCAATATAAGGAAATAGAAAGGTAAATGAAAGATTTCCTCATTTTACTTTCATGTAGCCATTTTCAAGAGATTTTATTAGTTTTACTGTAAAAATATGATAATTATACTGTAAAAGTACGATAATTAAAATATTTTATAAAAATATTTTTATAAAAATGTAATGGAATACTAAATATAATATTGAGAATATGGACACACTGTAGAGAAGAAGCTACATCTGAAGTGTCTCTTTTCCAATATTTCCCTACACCCAGCCTCACCATGGAGGTAAGTCAGTAACGCAGCCATTTCCCACCCAAATACCCATATATAAACTAACACATCCACTCACACATCAACAGGATTATATTGAACCATCCCTTATCTTTATTTATGTATGTATGTATGTGTGTATTTAGCTTAAACAATAGAAATTAATTCTCCAACAGCCCCAGAGGCTAGAAGTGTGAGATCAAGGTGTGGGCAGGGCTAGTTCCTTCTATGGCTGTGAGGGGAAATTTGTTCCAGGCCTCTCTCCTAGCTCCTGGTGATTTGAAAGCAATTTTTGGTGTCCCTTCGCTTGCTGACACATCAGCCATATCTCTGCCTTCTTGTTCACATGGCATTCTCCCTCTGTGCATGTTTGTCTCTATGTTCAAATTCTCCCTTTTTATTAGGACACAAGTCATATTGATTTAGGACCCCATCTGCTCCCTTATGGCCTCATCTAAACTATGTGTGCAAGGTCCTATTTCCAAATGAGGTCACTTTCTGTGGTACCAGGGATTAGGACTTCAACATATCTTTTGTTGGTGGGGGAGATATAATTCAACATACAATACTTACCATATGTTACTGTTATGGAGAGAATAGAACTTATGAACAATACAACACTGAGCTGGGCCAACCACTTTACACGTGCCTGTCCTGAGCAACCAGGGGACTGGGCACGGGAGGGCAGATTTCTTGCAGATGTAGTAGTGCTCCTTGGAAAACGGTTACGGCACATGTGGTAGTGAAGGAGGGTAAATACTGTCATGTATGGTGATAATGGGGCTTGGGATAAGAAGTCTCTTGAATATGAAATCTAAGGTAAAATCCCAGCCATGACAATTCTTAATAAAGTGGGCAAAAAAATTTATAATTGAACTTGATCTCTTGAACTTTGCTTGAGGATGTCATTGGCTGTGATCAACTTTATTTATACGTGTATATGTATATATGTATTATTTATGTGTGTATGTGTGTGTAGAGGTATATGTAGAGATTTAGAAATACCATGGTATGTATATATGTACAACCTTCATTTTTATATATGATTTATTTATGTTTTTGAATGTTCACTGACCTGTAATTGCTGCATTTTTACTCATGATGATATTGAATCCAGTCCACTTTTAACTAGTTGTGGCAGAATTAACTATCTTGCAGTTGCAACAGGAAAATGTTTGACTACAGGCATTATTTTTGGTTATTGACAAGGTTTTGGTTTAAGAAAAATTCATGAGTCAAAGTAAGAAAGCCCTGAATTATAGAGAGTTGATGTGTGGTTTTTAACAACAGCCTGATGGAATTAATGTCCCTTTGGATTGGGGGACACAGGGATAGGCTGTGCATGATTAGAGTTTTTCAGGTTGTTTTCAGTACCTCTAAGTCTCCTTTTTGGCTTGCAAGGTATGAATGCTATTCATAAAGTAGCATCTTCTCTCCCAACGATTAAAGTAGAGGAAGGCCTTTAAAAATTAGTAAACTTTACTTTTTAGAGTAATTTTAGGTTCACAGCAAAATTAAGCAGAAAGTACAGAGATTTCTCATATACTCTCTGCCCCCACACGTGCATAACCTCCCCTACCATCAGTACCACGCACCAGAGAGGTACCTGTGTTACAGTTGATGAACCTACACTGGCACATCATAATCACCCAAAGTCCACGGTTTACATCAGGGTTTACTTTTGGTGTTGTATATTCTATGAGTTTGGACAAATGTATAATGACACATATCCACTATTTTAATGTCAAACAGAATAGTTTCACTGCACTAAAAATTTCCATGCTCTGCCTATTGATCCCTCCCTCTCCCCCTTTTCCATGTTTCCCTATATCCATCTCACTTTGGAGGTAACTCAGCCATTTCCTGTATATTTCCTATTCCATATACAAACTGACACACTCACATATTCATGGGATTATATTGTACATGATGTTCCTTATCTTGCTTCTTATATTTAATAATATGTAATAGAAATGTTTCCACATACATATAATTTTTTTAAATGTTAACCTTAAAACAAATCCAGTGGACTTTCAGTGAACCTTCCTTTCAATGGCTTCAGAATGTTGCCTGGAAAAGCTCTAGTTGGTGAATTCTTTGGGATTTCTACTGCTCTGTTCCAAGGGCATCCCATAAGCCTGATGCTGGGCCCTGTTCTCCTTCCTTCTCTTCCTCTGGCACTGCGATGGTAACAATGCAGAGGCCTTGGAGTTGTGGCCCATGTCTGCAACTCCTCCCTCTCATGGTCCTGTGGTGACTTTGAGGATCCTAGGCACTTTTGCTTTCATGTGTTCTTTCCTTCAAAAATAGTATTAAAATTTATATTTCACAACTGCATTGGTATAAAAACTTGCTGGACTATAGTCCAGGAAACGATCATATTTTTCTTCTAATTTTAAAAGAAATTAAAATATTTCATGGGCCCTTAAAATACCGTGTGCCTCAGGCCCTGTGCCTACTATGCTCTAGGGATAAATTGGAACTGCTCACTCACTCTGAGAACACCACCAAGGCTGAAAAACAAAGTCTTTATTTTGAGCAGGCAAAGTGCACAACACAGATAATTACTCAGTGACCCACATTGCTAGACACTTAGGTTCCTCCCAATTTTTTATTGCTATAATGTCATGGAAGGAAAAAATATTATTTTAGTTACTTTTTCCCCATTAAATGAATTTCTTCAGGATGTATTTTTTAAATGATATATTACTCTTTAGAATAATATGCTAATTTTTAAGAACTTGGCACATTACCAAAAGCACACACCCAAAAATATAAAATTTGTTCTTTCTAGCATTAATATTAATTTTTAATCTTTTAAAATTTAATAGGCAGGGTATATATTTCTTCTGTATTAGTTTGTATCTCTTTCATTTCTACTGGCTCACATATGTGCTGCATCATTGTTAACCAGTTATATTAATTCTTTTGTGAATTTTTCATTTATATTCTTTTCTTGTTTAATCCATGTCCTGTGTGTCCCCCACTGTTATTTCATCAGCATCTAATTGCCTTCCTGCTACATATAATGTGACTTTCTATAAGGACTATTTTTCTCTTCCATTTCTCTCTTTAATCGTTTATTCTCTTTTTATCTCTTCTGGTCGAAAATCTCTGATTATGGGGCTTCCCTGGTGGCACAGTGGTTGAGAGTCCGCCTGCCGATGCAGGGGACACGGGTTCGTGCCCCGGTCCGGGAAGATCCCACATGCCGCGGAGCGGGTGGGCTCGTGAGCCATGGCCGCTGAGCCTGCACGTCCAGAGCCTATGCTCCGCAACGGGAGAGGCCACAGCAGTGAGATGCCCGCGTACCGCAAAAAAAAAAATAAAAATAAAGAAAAAATCTCTGATTATAAGGTTTGTATTTTTAAGGTCATAGACTTTCTCTTGGATAATTTAGTCCTTATCTGCCTCCTGCATTTTTTCATGTTCTTGTGCGGTAGTATCTTTGCCTCCTCTCCGTGATCTCTCATGTCCATGGTAATGAGCCGTCCTGGGAAATGAGGATGAGTGGCATCCTAGAGATGGCAGAGAAGCATGGTAGAGGAAAGCTGGCCCTCAACGCCTAGGCATGCCATGTCAGCCTTGGCCTGGGAAGGCCCAGACTGCAACTGAAACCTTGTTTAAGCTAGCGCTGTTTTGGTCTCTGACACAGAAACTGATCCTGTATCCCATCACTGTTACGCTGCCACACTGGGCTGTGTGATCAGTAATCTGTGCTATTGCAAAAGTCTTTTGACTGGTCTTCACATCTTATGCTTACTCTCTTTCAATCTATTCTCCCACAGCATTCACAAACGAACATTTAACAACATCATTGTCATTTCATTACCAAAAAGGTGCTGTCCAATCACCAGACTATCATGACAGACCATTGTCCAGAGACCCCCCGTCACTTCCTGCCCAGCCCAAACCTGACCCCATGAGCATATCAGACTAACCATAAACCCAGGGACACTATACCTGCTGAATTTGTGTGATCTGTAAACTCTGCTGAAATGACCTTCTCTTTCCTCCAGGAGAAAGACATTCTTGGGAGAGCTTGGCTTGTGTCCCTGCGTGTTTAGTAGACTGGTATCTATTTCCCACATGGAAATTTGTGAAGACTGAAGCTTACTGGCTTATCCTGATCTAGCAGAGGAGGTTCATACTATGGTGTTGTGTTCCTGGGAAGAAGAGATTGAGAGGATTATTCCATCTTAGAATGAAGAAGAGGATCTCAACAGTTTCTGTTGTCCTACCCAAAGTTAGATGGAAGAAGATGCCATACGGTGCTGAAGGAAGACTGCCTTTCTCTGAGAGAATCTGTACTGACAGATGTAGCCAGAATAGAGCTGAGTATCACCCTAAGGAATCATGGAGACCATCATGGTCTCATCATAGAAGAAACCAAAATCTAGAATCAGTCAGGGGTGGCTCCTGGTAACCAAGAGTTTACTAATTCTCCAAGGAGGTCTTCTCTCCTCTATTCCTCCTATCCAGCTCCCACCTCAGCAATGTTAGCCTTGAAAATGGAGGGAGTGAGAGGTTTATCAGAAGTGGACTAACTTACCCTCACACTCCAAAGTGCTTGAGTAGGAGGAGGTATGAGTGAGCAGACCACCCAACTGTGTACTAAAGGGACTTGAACTGACTGCCCTGCCCTGCTCCAAATGAGTAGATAGGGTGGAATTTGAATATGAAACTGGAGTTTTCAACTGGGCTGTATTAGACTTTTTAGAACCTGAAAGTGACTGAAGAGTTATGTCTTCTGCTAGGATATCTGTAAGAGATGGAGAAGATGGTTTTGATGAAACACAGGGAAAGCAGATAAAGACAATAAGATGAGATAAAGCTGGTTTATGGTAACATCCTGATGAATTAAGGCTGCTCCACAAATTGAACTAGTTTTTCTTAAGATAAACTCTTATATCTATGTGCCAGTTCAAATCAACTTCTCCCTCAGGGTATATCTCAGGAACAAATACTATTTTATCCAGGATGAGTTACTTCTATCTTTGATTTCAGATAGTAATCTGAAGATCAGTGATGCCCTATAGATAGAGAAGGTCCCATAAAAGAAAGCCATAGAGAAAAAAAAGATCCTTTATATCAACTGAAAATGATATTCCTTTTGATATTTTAGTCCACTGAAGGCTCAATAAAGAGATTAGATAAAGAGGGATCAAGGTGGTGGAGGAGGAGGACGTAGAGCTCACCTCCTCCCACAAACACATCAAAAATAACCTACATGTGGAACAATTCTCACAGAAAATGAACTAGAAACTGGTGGAAGAATTCCTATGTAACCAAAGAAAGGTCTCCATGTAACCAGGTAGGACCAGAAGAAAAGGCATTGGGTCAGGATCTGCACCCCAAGAGGGATCTGTAGAAGGAGAAAGTCCATACAGTGAACCCTTGCCCTGGGGAGTGAGCAGGTTGAGCCACAATCTAGGCATCTCAGTCCTGGGGTCCTGAGTAGAGACGACAAGCTCCTGAGAAAGATAGAAGGACTGAGACAGACAGAGGGGCTGGAGAAGCCTAGACTCTACTTGCAAGGAATGCATGCATGCTGGCCTGCTAACAATCAGAGTGGAGAAGGCCTTGCACTGGAGGCTCACTGCACATCCCAATCTGAAGGAGCAAACACCCCATATTTTGAGGATCCTAAATGCTGTTTTCCATAACAGAACCAATTTACATTCTCATCAACAGTTTACAAAGGTTCCCTTTTCTCCACATCCTTGCCAATGCTTGTGATTTCTTGTCATTTTGATAATAGTCTTTCTGACAGGTGTAAGGTGATATCACACTGTGGTTTTGATTTGCATTACCCTAATGATTAGTGATGTTGGGCAATTTTTCATGTGCCTGTTGGCACATGTCTGCCATGTGCCAGACATGTCTGCATGTCTTCTTTGGAAAATGTCTATTCAGGTCCTCTATGCATTCTTTAATTGGATTTTTTTTTTGATGTTGAGTTATATGTGTTCTTCATATATTTTGGAAATTAACCCCTTATCAGATATATTGTTTGCAAATATCTTCTCCCACTCACGGGGCAGTCTTTTTGTTTTGTTGATAGTTTTCTTTTCTGTTCAAAAGCTTTTTATTTTGATGTAGTGCCACTTGTTTATTTTTTTTTTCTTTTGTTTCCCTTTTCTAAGGAGACATCCAAAAAAATATTGCTAAGACTGATGTCAGAAAGTGTACTGCTTATGTTTCTTCTAGAATTTTTATGGTTTCAGGTGTTACATTTCGGTCTTCAATCCATTTTAGTTTATTTTTGTATAGGGTGGGAGAAAGTAGTCCAGTTTGATTCTTTTGCCTGTAGCTTTCCAGTTTTCCCAGCACCATTTGTTGAAGAAGCTGTCTTTTTTCCCTTGTGTATTCTTGCTTCCTTTGTCATATATAAATTGAACATATAAGTGTGGGTTCATTTCTGGGCTCTCTATTATGTTCCATCCATCTATGTGTCTGTTTGGAGGCCAATACCATACTCTTTGATTACTGTAGCTTTGTAATATAAGTTTGAAATCAGAGACCATGATACCTCCAGCTTTGTTCTTGTTTCTCAAGATGTTTTGGCTATGTGGGATCTTTTATGTTTCTATACAAATTGTGGAATTATTTGTCTAGTTCTTTAAAAAATACTGCTGGTATTTTGATTCAGATTGCATTAAATCTCTAGATTGCCTTGTGTAGTATGGTCTTGTTAATATATTAATTCTTCCAATCCATGAACACAATGTGTCTTTCCATTTGTTTGGGTTGTATTCAGTTTCTTTCATTAGTGCCTTATAGTTTTGTTAGTATAGATCTTTTACTTCCAATGATAGTTGAAGAAAGAAATAATAAATATCAAGGCAGAATCAAATAAAATAGAGACTAAAAAAATAGAAAAGATCAAATGAAACTAAGAGATGGTTCTTTGAAAAGATAAACAAAATTAATAAACCTATAGCTACACTTATCAAGATAAAGAGATTATTTATTATTTATTCTCAATAAAATTAGAAATAAAAAAGAACTTATAATTGACATCACAGAAATACAAAGAATCATAAAAGATTACTACAAACAAATATATGTAAATAAATAACCTAGAAGAAATGGACTAATTCCTAGAAATGTACAATCTCCCAAGAATTAATTAGGAAGAAATAAAAACTATTAACAGACCAATTACTAGTAATGAATTGAATCAGTACTAAAGAAACTCCTAACAAACAAAACTCCAGGGCCAGATGGCTTTGTAGGTGAATTCTACCAAACATTTACAGAAGAGTTAATACTTATCCCTCTTAAACTATCCCAAAAAATTACCAAGGAAGAAATGCTTCTGAACTTATTCTATGAGGCCAGCATCACCTTGATACAAAACCAGAAAAAGATATCACAAAAAAAGAAAATCACAGGCCAATATCACTGATGCATATAGATGCAAAAATCCTCAACAAAATATTAGCAAACTGATTTCAACAATACATTAAAGGGATCATACACCATGAACAAATGGGATTTATTCCAGCGATGGATGGATGGTTCAATATTTGCATATCAATCAAGGTGATACACCATACTAACAATTTGAAGAATAAAAATGATATGATCATCTCAATAGACGCAGAAAAACCTTGTGACAAAATTTCAACACCATTTATGATAAAACTCTCCAGACAGTGGGTATAGAGGGAACATACCTCAACATAATAAAGGCCATATATGACAAGCTGGCAGCTAACATCACACTCAGTGGGGAAAAGATGAAGATCAGGAACAAGACGAAGATGCCCACTCTTGCCACTTTCATTCAACATAGTGTTGGAAGTTCTAGCCATAGCAATGTGACAAGAAAAAGAAATAAAAGGAATCCAAATTGGAAGGAAGAAGTAAACCTGTCACTGCTTGCAGATGGTATGCTACTATACATTGAAAATCCTAAGACACCACCAAAAAAACTATTAGAACTCATAGTGAATTCAATAAAGTTGCAGGATACAAAATTAATATACAAAAGTCTATTGTGTTTCTATACACTAATAACAAACCATCAGAAAAAGAAGTTAAGAAAACAATCTCATTTACAATTGCATCAAGAAGAATAAGATACCTCAGAATAAACCCACACAATTCATCATTATTTTATTCCATCTTCTAATTTTGTGTTAAGTTTACTCTTCTTTTTCTCATTTATCCAGGTGGAAATTTAGGTTACTGATATAAATTACTTTTTAAATTTTTTAACATAGGTATTTATAATTATCAATTTCTAAGCACTGCTTTATCTGTCTCCTATGTGTTTGGATATGTTGTGTTTTGGTTTTCATGCATCTCAAAGTATTTCCTAATTTTTCTCAGGGTTTTTAATTTGACCCTTTTGTTATTCAGGAATATCTTGTTTAATCTCCACTTATTTGTGAATTTTCCAAGTTTCCTTTGTTATTAATTTTTTTTTTTTTTTTTTTTGGCGGTACGTGGGCCTCTCACTGTTTTGGCCTCTCCCGTTGAGGAGCACAGGATCCGGATGCACAAGCTCAGCAGCCATGGCTCACGGGTCTAGCTGCTCCGTGGCATGTGGGATCTTCCCAGACTGGGGCACAAACCCGTGTCCCCTGCATCAGCAGGCAGACTCTCAACCACTGCGCCACCAGGGAAGCCCTGTTATTAATTTTTAATTTAGTTCCACTGTTGTCAGAAAGCATACTATGTATGATTTCAATCTTTTTAAATTTATTGAAACTTGTTTCATGGTCAACCATATAGTCTATCTTGGAAAATGTTTCACATGCAGGTCAGAGGAATTTGTATCCTGCTGTTATTTAGTGCAGTGTTCTAAAGATGTCTGTTATGTCTAATTGGTTTGTAGTGCTGTTCAAATTTTTTATTTCCTTGTTGATCTTCTGTTAAGTTTTTCTATCCATTACTGAAAGTAGAGCATTGATGTCCCTGATTATTATTATTGACTTGTCTATTTCTCCCTTAAGTTTTGCCAGGTTTTTCTTTATATATTTTGAGTTTCTCATTTTAGGTGCATATACATTTAAATTGTTATATATCCCTGAGGGATTGACTTTGTTATTATTATAACACATTCTTCATATTGCTCTATTTACCCACATGTATTATGTCTTTTCTGTTCTCCTGCTCCTCATTTATTGCTTTCTTTTGCATTGGGTTGATATTTTATGCTTTAAAGTATTAATTTTTATAATTTTTGATTATATGTTTTTAAGTTAATTTCTTAGTTGTTCTAAGGGTTTCCATATACACTTAACTTATGATAGTCTATTTCAGATTTATACTAAATTAATTCTAGATATAGATATTTTACTCTTATATAGCTCTTACTGCTATGCATATTATGTCTGTATACGTTATGATCTAGGAACATATTTTTATAATTATTACTTATAATTTTATATAATTTAATGAAGCTGAGAGAAGAAAAGAGAGCAAGTATATATTTCTACAGTTTTCTATATTAGCCTTCTTATTTACCATTTCTGGTTCTCTTCATTTCTTCCTATGTATGTGAGTTATTATCTAGTATTATTTTCTTACTCCAATGTAGCTTTGTTCTCACATTCCTCCTTTTTACTGTTATTGTCAAATATATTACAGTTTATGTGTTATAGGCCCAATAATACTAGATAATAATACTAGATAGATAGGTAGATATAAGTTTACATAACCTTTTTGGAAATTCCCTGGTGCTACAATGGTTAGCACTCAGTACTTTCACAGCTGGGGGCCAGGTTCGATCCCTGGTCAGGGAACTAATATCCCACAAGCTGCGTAGCATGGCCCCCCTGCCCAAATAAAGATAGATATATTACATAAACTTTTTAAATCAGTTAAGAAAAGAAATATGCAATAGTATTGCCTTTTATAATTACGTACACAATTATCTCTACCAATGCTCTTTGTGTTTTTTTTCCCCTGTGGGTTCAGATTACTTTCTGGTTCTCCTGCTGTCAGCCTGAAGAATTTCCTTTGGTGTTTTGTATAAAACAGATTGGCTAGTAACAAGTTCCTTTGGTTTTTGTTTTTCAGGGAATGACTTTATTTCCCTTTAATTTTTGAAAAATAATTTTATGTGATATAAGATTCTTGGATGAAGGTTTTTTTTCCCTTTTAGTTCCTCAAATACACTATTCCACTGCCTTCTGCTCTCCATTGTTTTTGATAAAAAGTTTACTGTTAACCTTAGTGCATTTCCTTTGTATGTGATGAGTCATTTTTCTTTTGCTGCTTTCAAGATAGTCCCTTTGTGTCTCATTTTCAACATATTGAGAATGGTGTGTCTGAGTGTAGATCTCAGTCCCCAAAACCCAGAAAACCTACTTAGGAAGACTGCTATTTTGAGCCATGGCGACTATTCCAGGCAGGGCTTTTAGGTCCAGTGACCTGCACCTTTGCCCTCTTGATCTTGTTTTTACTTCAGATATGTTGGGGGTTTTTTAGAATCTCCATTAATCCTAATTCTAGGAACTACATCTATCACTCTGAGCAAGTCACTCAACTTTCCTCACCTACAAAAATAAGAACAATTGAAGTTTCTTCAATTTATCTTTAAGTCTCGGTGAAACTAGAGGATTAGTTGCCTGTATATGAAGCAATTTCAATATGCTTTCATATGACTGTGAGTGGGAATTTGAAAATACAAATATTTACTCTTTCCATATTTTGAACTTTGGAAGAATTGTATATGTGTTGTAGAACTGTCATTTTGATCACTGTTGATTCTAGGGGTGCTATCCCGAATGGTACAATTAGAGATTCCAACCTGCCTTTAAGAAATCATGTGAAACCACTTCCATTTGAGGCAATTTGTATCTGAATTTATAATTCAGAATTTGGTATATGAAAATGTAAGATGACCCTAGGGTTTTTCTCCGATATCTTAACTGAAATAATTCTGGCTTGTTTAAAGAGCTAAGTGGCATAGTTTTGTGAAAAAAATCATTGTTGACATTCCAACAAAGTAATCACTTCCTTTCTTACGTGGAAACAACACATCCTTGACAGCAGCTCTCCATGATTTACCCAGTGTCACAGAGTGCCCCATTGCTATCTAACTGAAAGTAGCTTTTTCCCTTAGGACACCTATGTTAGAGTTTATACATAGGTCACCCAATGAAAATACTCAAAGAAAGTACTGATGGTAATTTGTTTCAAAATTAAAATATTGCAGTCAGCCTATGAAATATTACAACATCGAGTGTAATGTGAGTGGTTGCAACTCTAATGAAAAGTTAATTATCCTAGTTGGCAATACATTTGGAGACAATTATTTTAAAGTATTATTGGGCTTTAACAAATTGCAATCATATTGAAGCTATGAATAAAATAACAATAAAGTTTGCAAAATAGCATCATAAAATTCTGGTTACATACTTCATTGGATATGGAACCCCTTATTCATGTAAGTGATAATACATGAGGTAACACTATGCTTCAAATACTCTATATGAGATGGTACATGAAAATCATTGTGTCTAGTTGAATCAATGTATTTTAAAAAATTACTTTTTATTGCCCTTTCATTCCATGTCAGATAATTTTAGATTTTATGTTAGATCATTAGTGTTTAATTGAATAGATGTTAAATCAATGCTTTGGAATAATGTAAACCTAAATAATTTCATCTGCATATCTATTGATTTTTTTTCCAAAAACCTTTTTCCCAAAAAATTTATTTTTCTAAAAATAAAATTTGGCAACTTCTGTCAATGGTATTTCATCAGATTTTAATAATAATAATAATACCTCAACTATTTGTCAAAAACCCACCAAATTCCAGACACATAACACACAACAGTAACCAGAGCCCATACTTGGAAACCTTACTGTTCCAAGTATTACTCTAAGCATTTTCCATGTATTCATTTACTTGGTCTTCATGTTATATTACCATCACATAAATAAGAAAACTGAGAGAGGTTAAGCAAGTTGTCCAAGGTCACATAGTAGAGCCTACACAGAAACCAAGGCTGACCAGGATCTAACCATAGTGCATTCCTGCCCATCCTGAAGTCACATGGACTTGAGTTTGACTACTTGCTCTGCTCTGAGGTCTGTAAACTCAGGCAAGTCACTTAGATGCCCCAAACTTCACTTAGCTTATTTGTAACAGAGATAATGATAACAGCAACACCCATCTAGTAATGTTGCTAAGAGAGGGGATGAGATGTTTCAGATACAATATTGATCATATTGTCCAGCATATTGTTAGTGGTCAGCATATCCCTGCTTATCACTATCCTTAGTTACAGTTATTATCTTCCCAAAGTTTTCATGTTAATATTTTATTAGTTGTTTTCAGTTTTTCAGACCATACTGTTTTTAATATTCAGAAGTCATACCACTTCTATAGGGAATATCAATTTACTTGATTTTGAAGACATCATTTATAACAAGAACACTACCAAGTTAATAATAGTTGTAAAGGACTAGGGGAGGGAATAAGAAATAATCCCCTAAATATACATATTGATATGCATCTCAATTTAAAGAAAGACATTTATTTATTGACTTGAATTTTTTATGTTTCTCTTTGGTTTTACCCTGTGTGGTACCCTCTCTGCTTCCTGGACTTGATTATTTCCTTTCCCATATTAGGGAATTTTTCAACTAAAATCTCTTCAAATATTTTCTCAAACCCTTTCCTTTTCTCTTCTTCTTCTAGAACCCCTATAATTTGAATGTTGGTGCATTTAATGTTGTCCCAGAGGTCTCTGAGACTGTCCTCAATTCTTTTCATTATTTTTTCTTTATTCTGCTCCATGGCAGTTATTCCCACCATTTTATCTTCCAGCTCACTTATCTGTTCTTCTGCCTCAGTTTCTGTTATTGATTCCTTCTAGAGTATTTTTAATTTCAGTAATTGTGTTGTTCATCTCTGATTGTTTGTTTTTTAGTTCTTCTCCATCCTTGTTAAATGTTTCTTATATTTTCTCCATTCTGTTTCTGAGATTTTGGATCATCTTTACTATAATTATTCTGAACTCTTTTTCAGGTGGGTTGCCTATTTCATCTTCATTTATTTGGTCTTGTAGGTTTTTACTTGCTCCTTCATCTGTGACATATTTTTTTTGTTGTTTTCATGTTTTTTTTTTCTTTTTTTGTTGGGTGGTGCTGTATTCCTGTCTTACTGGTTGTTTGGCCTGAGACGTCCAGCACTGGAGTTTGCAAGCAGTTCGATAGAGCTGGGTATGAGAGCTGAGATGAGGACCTCCAGGAGGCCTCACTCTGATTGATATTCCCTGGGTCTGAGGTTTTCTGTAAGTGTAGCAGTTTGGACTCTGAGCTCTCACTACAGGAGCTCAGGCCTGACCTCCAGTCTCGGAACAAAGATCCTGCAAGCTTTGTGGCACGATTGAAAAAAAAAAAAGGAAGGAAGAAAGAAAAAAAGGAGCAGTACAATATCAAAGAATATAAAACAAAATAAATTTAGGAAGATTAAAAAATATATTAGGAAAAATAAAACTATAATTGAAACAACTGCAATAAGGTAAAATAAAACCATAGCAGGAAAAAAAAAGCGGGTGTGGGGCAAGAAGCCAAAAAGAGAGATCACTAACAAAGTATAAAGAATAAAATAAAATTTAAAAAATAAAAGATTTATTAGGAAAACTAAAAATATAAACAAATCAACAACAATGAATCAACAAGGTAAAACAGAACCCCAATTTAAAAGAGGAAAAGAAAAAAAAAAGAAAAAGAAGCCTTGGCTGTGGGGCAAAGTTTAGGGGTGGTGGAACTTAGGCAAGGGTGGGGTTTAGGGTGGGGTGGGACCTAGGTAGGTGGGGGGGTGTGGCTTGAGCGTGGAGTGGGGCCTAGACAGGTTAATGTTCAAGTGTGTGGTGGGGCCTCTGCTTAGGACGTTTGCAAAAGGGGAGAGGCAGCTCCTTGAAAGGAAGGCCTCTGGAGTGTGGGGCTCCAGAGTTTGGAGGTGAGGCCCTGAGTGAGGGTGGGGTTTAGGCCAGCATTGGAGGGGGTCTCGGAGTGTAGAGGTGGGGCCCTGGGTGAGGGTGTAGGGGCAGGGCTTGGGCTCTGCGCAGCAGGAGGGAGGCTCCAAGGGCAGAAGATTAGGCTCGGGAGCCCAACAGCCTTCCAGGGGCCTAAGTGGACAGGGAAAGCAATGGCTGCGTTTCCTTCCATTCCTTCGTGCCCCAGCCCCACCATCTCCTCCAGGGTCTCCCCTGTTGCCGCTGGACCCCTAACCCTGGATGGGTCTGCTGGGTGTAGGAACTCCTTCTCTCCCCCAGCTACCCTTCAGGGGTGCCAGTCCCGGAGGTCTGGCCTTTACTTTTGCTCCCCCTTTACTCCCTCCCACTCCCTCAGGACCTGCACTGCTGGAGGGGGCCTAGGTGGGCAGAGGTTCAGGCCCGAGATCTCAGCAGCTTCCTGGGGGCCCAAGTGGGCAGGGGAAACCTGGCCATGCTCCCTTTTGATCCTCTGCCCTCCCAGTGGTTCCCCAGTTTCCTCCTTCAAGCATGGGATCCCTTCCCCTCCCACAGCCGCCCCTCAGGGGCGCCAGTCCCACCCCACCTCCACTTCTCACCCCTTCACTCCCCCCATGCCCCACGTCCTATAAGATTGCTGGTGTTTCCTCCCATCCCCTTAGGTGTCCGTGGTCCTCCACTGGTGCCTGGTAGGTGCCCTAGTTGTGTGGGGACACGAATTCCACGTCCTCCTAGTACGCCATCTTGACTCCGCCCCCCCTTTATTTATTTATTTTTTTGCTAACTCCAAGCGTTCTTTGGTTTGTAGCAGCATAACCCCAATCTCTGCCTCCATTTTCACATTGCTATCACACCTCTGTGTGTCTTTCTCCTCTTTGTATACGGACACCGATCACATAAATCAGATTGGGATAGGAGCCCACCCTACTCCAGTATGACCTCACCTTAACTCAGCTAATTGCATCTGCAACAACGCTATTTCCAAATAAGGATACATTCTGAGGTACTGCGGATTAGGACTTCAACACACATTCTGGGGACCCCGTTCAATCCATAACACCTACTGAATCAGAAGCTCCCTCTGCTGAAGTTCACAAAAATACACACACAAACACACACACACATATACATACAATTACACCATTTGAAAAAAGTTTAGGGTTCCATTTTTCCTATTTTCCATCATTTTACATTTTTATTGTGGTAAGTACACTTAACATGATGTCTACCCTCTTAACAAATTTTTAAATGCACAAAACAGTGTTGTTAGGTCTAGGCACTATGTTTTACATTAGGTCTCTAGAACTTACTTATCTTGTATAACTGAAACTTCATACTCATAAAACCAAGAAATTAGCACATTTAAAAGCTGAAAAAAATAATTGACAAATTCAGTACCCTAATTAAACCCCTGCTTTTAATTTTGATTTGTCCATGTGTACAAGTCTAAAGATAGGAAAACTATAATTTATATGCTTTTTACATATTTGTCATTTTTTATGCTTCTAAAAAATCTTTATAGATACCAAATTTATGGCTTTCTAAGTTTATTGCTTTGTGTTTCATGGGTCTTTTTAATTTATATTATCTCATTATTAGATATTTCAGATCTTTGCATTTTTTTCAACCAAATCATTAACACTACAACTAACATTTTCCAAAATATAGTTATTGTTTTTAAATTAATGCTTAGGATATATTCTTAAGAGTAAGGTTTAATAAATAAGTACATTTTTGTAAACTAATGAAGTACTGCTGTATCCTTGAAGTATTGTACCATTTTTTATTGTCAGGAGCAGGACATAAGTCATTTCACCTCTTCCAACTTGGATATAAACTTCCCCAAAGAAATGAAAACATATGTTCACACAAATACTAGTATACAAATGTTTACAGCAGCATTATTCATAATACTCAAAAGTCAAAAGACTCCAAATGACTATCAACTGATGAATGGACAAAGAAAATGTGGCATATCTATAGAATGGAATACATTTTGGCCATAAAAAGGAATAAAGTATTGATACATGCTATAACGTGGGTCAACTTTGAAAATATGATGCCAAGTAAAGAAGCCACATAGAAAAGGGCACAACTGTATGATTTATTTCATACAGTTTATTTATTTCATATGAAATAAATCATGAAATATCCAGAATATGCAAATCCAGAGACACAAAGGAGATTAGTAGGGTAAGGATGAAAGGAAGAAGGGGGATTGACTACTAATGGGTATAGGGTTTAATTGGGGGGATGACCAAGAGGCTCTAAAATTAGATTGTGATGAGGTTGAACAACTCTGTAAATATACAAAAAGCCACTGAACACTTTAAATGCAAACGGTATTATAGATGAATTATGTCCCAATAAAGCTGTTAAGAAAAAAGTCTATGCAAAATGCTGTGAGAGTACAGACAGTGCCAATTCTGCCAAAGATCCCAAATCAGTAGGAAGTAACTTTATCTGAGCTGAGAAAGGATTCTAATGGGTGCTTGGTCCCCTGTTTAGAAAGAAGATGAGAGTAAGAATGTTTGTAATAAGGAAGAGTAGTGGCATTTATTCCACACTAAGTGCTGAATCTTCTCCTCAAAACAGTCCTTGTGAGGTACTCAAAGGCACTGAAGACTGTAAGCTCTGGGAGGGCAATGACCTTGTCCTCCTCACCCCAGGATCCCAGGGCGTTCATCAGTTAATATTTTTTTAACTGAACTGACCTGAGTTCAGTATTGTTTTTCCAATTTTACAGATGGTGCCAAGTACTAAAAAATAATGAAAAATAAAGGAGTAAATTGTTAGATACTAAATAATCCACTTATAGCTCAATTGAAAAGTATATTTTTAATTCTCTTTTCTTATTATTGATAGAGAAGGATGAAACTTGGGTTTAGGTTTTATTTTTCAAATTTAAAAAAAATCAACTAATTATCTAGAAGCATTTGTAAAATAAGATGTGTGTATCGCAGATAGCAAAAGAGTCAGAAATTAGAACCTAGCAGGTGGTGCATGGGTGTTTGTTATATCCAGACTCTCAACAAGAGCTTAGAAAAGAGAATCAAGGTTGCCAATTAAAATATAGTTTTCATAATGTCTCAAATCTTTGATTTACAGAATGTGCTAATTCTGCCTGCGTGTCTTGAACAAATTAGTATGATTATGCTTCTTAACCTGCTTGGTTCTCTACCAGGAGAATGCTGGTCTCCCGTAAGATGTCATCTCTTCCTACCAAAAAGCTGAAGGTGCTTAAAGTGAAATCCTCTTTTAAGTGCTCAAAAAGACAAAAAAATTAAATTGTATCCCCATCCATCACAGGCTGATCTTCTTTGACTTGGTCAGTTTGTGAGGTCTCACTGAGGGACCAGGAACAGCACCAAGAGAGGTAACTGGTCCTGTTCAGCCTTGGAAGCTGAGAAATAAATTAAACAAGAAATCAGTGTTGGAGTTCCAACTGGGTTTCTAAAGGATGAAAAGTATTTGAATATGCTGCTCCAATAGCACTGGCTGACCCTAGAGTGCTGCCTTAATTTATTATTAGCAGTTCCTAAATCTTGTCCTTTAATATGAGAAACTCTTCGGAAAAATTCTCCACCACCCCTTATTTGGCTTCAAGGGCTTAATTGTATCCTGAGAGGAATTTAAGAGAAGGGAGAGAAAGCTAGCAGAAAAGGAAGCTTGGATGAGGTGGACATTAGGAAAAGTAAATGATGGACCAATTAAGGAGGTGAATATTTAAAGAAAGTAATTTATAGAGAAATTGTTCTTATTTAAGGTGATAAATTTAATAAGTGACAGAAAAATAAGACTGAAGTTGTTCCATAATTTTTGTTTGTTCAGATTGAGTGTTTTTGGTTTTTTTAGGTTTAATATAGAGCTCTTTCTATTAAACCCTGATACGACTTGTTTCTATAACAAAAAAAATTGATAAAATATTTCTATACATGTGACTGAAAAGTCTTAGAACTCAAGTATTCTAGTCATACGTAATGCCAGCTTGAATAAAGGAATGTTACTTTTTCCAGTGAAATTTCCAGTGTGATTGTGGATGACAGCATTTATCTTAAAAACAGTGATAGAGGATTAAGGAGAGGCCACTTGTTTATTTGGTTGTAAAACTGCCAAAATTAAACTAAAAACAAATAACTAGGGTTTTATTTCACAATCAGGGCCTACCCAAAAATTAAGGCAAAATTTTTTTTAAATTCTACGATTCTGCTGGGGCCCAACATGTGTGGATTCTCATTTTAATTAATACTTTTCAAAAAATAAATTATTAATTAAGGTGTAAGCAGCATAAGGAAATAATTAGGTTATTGCAGTATGCATCATCTTCACTTTGTGTCTTGTGCAGTGTGCCAGGATTATGGAATTACTTGATCATTTTTAAATCTTCATTTTCACATTTTTTTACCCTGTAAAAAGTTGCTACAAACAAAATCTCTTTAAAAGTAAACAAAAAAGGGAAGATTTTTATTTTTATTTGTTTTCCTTGTTGAAGCATTTAGAAATGACAGATGCCTGCATGGATTTTCTTTATAAGTAGTAGGTTTGGTCCATAAAAAAGATAAACTATTTTGTCAGATCACAAGATAGGAGCACATTTCAGTGATGTGTTCACTGAATGGAAATCACATTTTTCTACTGTCCATAAAAAAAACACTTGTCTCTTCGGGAAGGAATTACACCATGAAAATTGTTTTAAATGATTTTTAGTGCAACAGCACTTGCATTGATGATTCTTAAAGATTGTACGGATAGAGAAAAAAAAGGATGAAAATATAGATTTTGAGAGCTGTCAAGAAATTAAAATATTTAAAAGGACAAAAGATTCACCAGCCAAGCTGAGCATCATCATGAATTGTATATTACTGGGACCATCCAACAATCATGATGCCTCTTGTCACCCATGTGCATATTAATTAGCTATTGCTGCAAAATAAATTGTCCCAAAACATACACAGAAGCTTAAAACAACAAATATATAATGGTTCACATAGCTTCTGAGGGTTAAGAATATGGGAGTGGCTTCGCCAGGTGGTCCTAGCTCAGGGTCTCTCATGAGGTTGCAGTTGAGATGTTGACCAGGGCTCCAGAATCTGAAAACTTGATGGAAGAAGTCACTTCCAAAGTCTCTCTCTTACCCATGGGCAGCAGCCTTCTTTTCCTCCCTTCTTCATATGGATGTTTGATATGATAGCTAAGTCCTACTACAAGGCTTGAATGTAATTTTTAATATCTTTGAGTAACTTATCAATAATTGGAATGATATTAAATTGTGATATTTAATGAGTAATCATTGGCTATTTAGGTCATTTCTAAGTAGTTTGACTATTTAGCATAATTTTAGGTTCACACACTTCTGCTTTTTAATTTATTTGCTACAGAGAAGCTATATCTTTGAGACATGTTAACAAATGTATTCATTTTTGCCACTTTGAGAAGTTGTAAAAGGGATATCTGAGGTTTTACACAGTTGTTATGAATACTGAAAAGTCCTAGAATTCTGTTAAAATGCTGGTATATGATGCAAAGTTCACAATTTTCTACTCTCCAGTTTCTTCTGTGAAATAGAAATTAGTTACTTTGGTTAAAATTGATAGTTAACATAAGCGGTTCAGAACTGAAATTGAGAAATTATTAAAATTTATTTATTGACTCATTTAAAAATAGCAACAATGAACACATTTTATGTTAATAATATCTTGGCATTACCATAAAATTAATTCTGACCTCACAGGACTCCTGATATCAGACATAAAGTATCAGTTATTTTTGGAAGAGGAAGAACATAATGAAAGACAAAACTTAGAAAGTGAATTTATTTGCCTTGACTTATTTACCATAGTTTGAATAACCATAAAAAGTGTTAACATCTTAGCAAAGTTTGTTGAATTATGATAGACTTGTTTCCCGGGTTTAATGTTTATTGCCTTGCCTACAATATGAATGGTGCACTAGTTTTCTACTGCAGCCATAGCAAATTACCACAAACTTGGGGGCTTAAAGTAATAAACAGCCATTTATTATCTCACAATTCTGCAAATCAGAAGTCCAGGTACAGCGTGGCTTATGCAGTTGTTGGCTTAGATTCTTACAGGCCAAAATCAAATGTTGGCAGGGCTTGCATTCCTTTCTAGAAAGCCTGGGAAAGAATCAGCTTTTAGGTTTATTATTGATGGGTTGTTGGCTAAAATCAGTTCCTCATAGTTGTAGAACTGAGTTCTGTTTCCTTCCTGGAAGTCAATAGAGGTTTTTCTCAGTTCCTAGATGCTACCTACATCCTTTAACTCATGAATCCCTCATCTAGCTTCAAAGTCAGCAATGGCCGATCAAGTCTTCCATTTTTTATTCTCTCTGACCTCCACTTTTACCTCTAAAGCCTTCTCTTCTTTCCTCCTCTACTTTTGAGGTTACCCAGATAACCCAGGAAAGTCTCCTATTTTAAAATCAGCTGATTAGTAGCCTTAATTACATCTGAAAAGTCTCTTTATAACAGTACCTAGATTGGTGTTTGATTGACTCACCGGGGACAGGAACCTAGTGGGAACATCTTTAGAATTCCACCTACTACAAAGGATTATTTTACTTTTCTGTATAAGCTCCCTAGAGAGCAAACATTCTGTGATATACTGAAATATTTTTTTCTGCTTTATATTGTCATTATTATTCCTTTCATTATTTAAGAAAACAAAGGTTCCTCATTTATGAAAGACCTGAGAGGATTTTTTTTTACAATCATATTACCTTCTGTGTTTATTTATAGATATTTATTGTTACTTTGATTAAATATGTAACCAGTTTTTTTTCCCCCTCAGGCACCCATGATCCTGATTAAGTTTCCAAACTACCTTTGACGACATCTTTTTTTTTAACTTTCACTTTCGTAAAATCAGATCCTAAATATAATAAAAACAAATGAAAATTTTCAGGATATATTTTGCACCTAAAACTCAGAGATTCTCCAGAAGATACCTGATAATTTACAAAGATTTGTTCTTTCACCTTATAAAGAGAGGAGTGCTAAAAGTAATTAGTTTTTTGTTTTGTTTTCCATATGGCATGCAGGATCTTAGTTCCCTGACTAGGTATCAAACCCATGTTCCCTGCAGTGGAAGCTCAGAGTCTTAACCACTGGACCATCAGGGAAGTCCCTAGTTTTTTGTGGGTTTTTTGGACATATTAGCATTGATGAGTTTTGTGGGAAGAGTTGTCAAATCAGTAGAAATGCTCAGTCATATCTAAGTTAAATTTAAGTCAAATGTCCTTTAACATAACCATTTTAGAAAGTATATGCTTCATGAGATGTCCCCAAAAGTTTGACAGTGCCCTCACTTTCCATATGTTTTAACATTAGGAGAAACACTAAAATAGTATGAAGTAGTTATGCTGAGTTTTCCTGTATTTTTGGAGTCCTGGTGGTGCTTTGCCTTATATTAGGCAATGGCAGTGTAGTATTATTAATCATAATTTAAATTATTATATAAAATGCTTACTTTTTAAAATTTTTATATAAAATGCACCTTTCTTTTTCATTTTGAATCTAGCATGTTCTAGGCCAGTGGTTCTCAGATGGGTATGTACATCAGATTTACCTATGGAATTTTGTAAATATACAGATGTCTAGGACCTACTCCAAATTTACTGCATGTCTTTATTTGATATTCTTGATTTATTCGTGGTGGTATAGTATATATAGCTCACAATTATATACTTGTCAAGATTTTTCCCTTACAAGAATTATGTTCATTCATTTTTATATATGAGATGTATTATTCTATACCTTTTTTGAAAATATGCTTAATTGGTGTACTTATAGACATTTTGTCTAAAACTTTTCTTTCTGACTATATTATGTTTTGTATGCCCCAGAAAAAGCCAAATTTCCTTGTCAGTTGATTATTCTTGTTATGAACTCTTATCAGAACCCTCACATTTGAAAATTACTGGTAATAAATTAATCACAGTCATTTTAAGTCTCTGTCATCTACAGATTCATAACAATTCATAACAATTTAGTAGAATCTGCTTCTGTAAACTGCAATGAAGCATTTTAAATGATGTAATATTATTCTTGCTGACTCTTTCCCCAAAACATGGACACCCCACCCCAATTCAGAAACTTTTATTCAAACTTCTTAGTTTGCATGGCAGTAAAATGATTTGCATAAGTTCAGTAAGAAGTTGTCCTCCTTTTTACCAGGATATAATTGGAAAATTTGATTATGCAATCAAGACCTTGCCCAGAATGTCATATTTGAGAATAATGCTTGCTTAATCAGGTATGACTAGCAACTTTTAAGGAACTAAAGCTGACCTTATGGAACCAATGATTTCAAAGATCTCTTGGGAATGCTGGCTTGGTACTTGACTTACAGGGTCCAGCTTACAAGTGAGTAAGGAAGATCCCCTCTTGACAAGTCAGGACCCTCAGGTCCAAGAAAAGTTCATCCAAATTTATAGGTACTACAGGTGAATCTTGATTTGATGGCTTCTATTTTTATGTTTAGCTTCAGGACAGCCAATAATGAAGCAAATATGTAGAAATCATATAGATGTTCTATAGATTAAAACATCTGTTAGAAGATAATTATACCCATAATGATTTTTAACACCAAGCACTTGAATTTCCAGATTA
This sequence comes from Delphinapterus leucas, assembly GCF_059928025.1. NCBI lineage: Eukaryota > Metazoa > Chordata > Mammalia > Artiodactyla > Monodontidae > Delphinapterus > Delphinapterus leucas. Next base: position 26,748,508 of record NC_143134.1, read on the forward strand.
CCACAATGTGGTACAATAGTGACAATAAAAACAAAAACAGCAACAAAAGCAACCCCCTTCAAATCTATTAGTTAGTGGAAGGGTGAAGTCCATGATTTAATTGTTTAATTAGTAAACCAGGACTGGGAAATGTCCCAAGTGGGACATATGTGACATAAGTATAATACTAAAAATAATTTTCTATATAGAGTTTTTACTTTGAGAAAGATTTCATCTTCTAGTAAGATTTATGATTGGCGTATTAAATCTTCTCTAAGTGAAATTATTGTGATGACAAAGTGCTGCTGTAATTCACTTATGTAGCCATGAAATATAATGGTCATGAGAATGGACTCTGAGAATGTCCATGAGAACCTCCTTTAAGCTTTGGTTTCATCTTTATAAAAACCAAGATCATATAGGATTCTGTACAGAATGCTGAGAGAAGTAAATGAGCAAAGGCAGGTCAAGGATTTAACATAGAACAGGAAAGGCATTAGGCTTTAGCCCCCCACACACCCCCTATCACATCATGGTGGTGGTGGTCCTATACTTTTCCTGAAATAATTTAAGAAAGTTGCAGGACTACAATATTACTAAAATGACTGAGAACAGCAAATGATACTCCTACACGTATGAAATCAAAGCCAAGTGTTGGGAAATCCTATTTGGCCCATTCCAGGGTAATCTAAAATCTCAGCAACAACTGTCATATCATTGTGCTATACTACTACTGTCATACCAGTCTGTCAAAAAATTCAGTCTTAGCCTTTCTCCTCCTTCTCCTCCTCCTCCTTCTTCTTCCTCTTTCCTTTTACTGAAGTATAATTGATTTACAATGTGTTAATTTCTACTGTACATTATGGTTTGTAGTGGCTGAGTGGGTAGGTGGGAGCTCTTTTCTCCAGGGCAGCATGAGAATCCAAGAAGCTCATGTGGTACCAGGAAAAGAAGGCCATGTGATCTTCTGTACACCTTGTCCCCACAGAAAGCTGATACTTCCGTGTCCAGATCTTGCATGTTCCCTCAAACTCCATGAGCTTTCTTTCCAAGATGGGGTGAATTATTATTCTAATGGCCCCCAGTAAGCCGTACCACAAGATACACCCCCTTGTTTTAGTCGTCTGTCGCTGAATAAATGTTGTTGTTTAAAGCCATTAGGTGCTGGGTGGTTTGTTATACAGAAGGAGATAAGTGAAACACAAGAGTGGATGAGGAATCTTTGATAAAGTTTCTCCTAAATTCTGGCTATTCGCCTCATAGATCTTGTCAGCTCCACTTCTAGGACCTGCAGCTCTGCTTTCAGTCCCCTAGGTATTGCCCTTTTCTTCCTCTACCTCTCCGCTCTGAACTTGAGGCTGGTGTTAAAGTGAAGGCAGTCTTGTGGGGACTGTCTTCTCAAAGTTTACAGTTTTGCAAGTTCATCACAATGTTAAATGGACTCAGTTTCTTCTTGGGTTTCAGGTGAGAGTATTTATTGAATTAAATGAGCTAATTAGAATTTTTTCATACTTATCTATTCACTTTCTATTTGAAAGCAGATATCTGTATGAGCAACCTTAACACCCTAGATCCTTGCTACTCAAAGCTCTGCAATACCTCAGGAGCTTATCTGAATTTGCATCTAACAAGATCCCCTGGTGATTCATGGGCACATTCAAATTTGAGAAACATTGCCCTAGACACTTTACATTATAAAACAGGAAGTTTTAAATCCTAACATACTATTTACATATTATATGACATTGAATAAATTCCACTAAGTCGGAATTTGAAATACTTAAATGTAGGCAGTGCTAGTTTGTTACCATGTAAAGCAGTTTTGAGAAACCCAAGCAATTTTCTGGCAATCGCTTTGCAAATTTAAAGATGCAAAATGTGACCTAATGGAACAATGGTGACATTTTCTCTTCTAATGAAACAGAGCGGTTATGTTTTAATTTGAACCTCTGAGCTACCATCGCTGGCCTTCATCTCCCAACTCTTGGGGTGGCAACATTTTTACACTTGGTTACTGGTGTGAAAATAAACAAAGACCACTCAAGTTAGAAAAAGAATCAGAAGCTATTTACAGGGGTAAACCACTATCATTTGTGTTTAGCAAAGACTCGAAGGCATAGAGGGAAGTGGGAAAGTTTTATAAGTGAAAATAAAGGAAAGGCTTCAGGGATGCTAAGTGTAGAAGATGTTGGCTTGGGGAAGCTAAAGGTGGGCAAACCAGAAATGGAGCATCTTATGCTATTGATTTGGAGACCATTTTTGGCTTTCTTTGATTGCTCTTGAGTTGGAAACAAGAGCACAAAATAAAGAAGTTGGCATTCATTGACCAAGTTCTGAGTTCTCTTGGCTGATTGTTGCAGAAGTTATGGGTAGAGTTCTATTGTCATATATGGTCTGTCCATGTCCATTTGTAGGTTCATTCTTTCACTGGGAGGCTAATTATGCTGTTTGTACAGTATACTGTGTTTTCAAATGGAAACTGCACTGCAACAGGAGCAGAGAAATGCTTTTAGAATCAAACGCTTGTTCGTAAGGAAATACATTTGTGTGACAAAAAAAAAAAAAAATCAGATAAATAATAGACCTATCTCAAAATACCACATTAGCCCACTTGGTAACATTATTGACCTAGTTGAAAAGATTTGCTTGCAAATGTTTATCCAAGTAATAAAGACTGACTGCTGTTTGTTTTCAGAAATTGTCCACATTATAGAATTTGCTCTCTTTGCATTAAGGAGATATCTACCAGAGCTCTGGACTGATTCCTCATTGTTTTGAATCTTGGAATTGAAATGTGTTGGGGTTGATGTAAGATGGGAAAGCGTATTCCACAAGGGGATATTCTACAAAGGCATATTCAATTTTGCGGAGTCCTGAGAGACAATTGCCTTCAGATTGAGATACATCGTGTCCCTAAAATGTGTCTGCAGCCCAGACATTCTTGATCATCTTTCCTTCCAATCCAGTTGAGGCATCCCTTCAGAAAAATCAGATCTGTCTATTCTTACCTCCTTTGAATTAGCCCACTTTGCTTTGGAACCTTTAACTTTTCCCTTTCTACCAGCTCCTCACCATGAAATTTTAAACTTATTTAATTATCACTCTTCTGAAAATAAACAAATACTCTTTTGGCCATATTTTCTTACAAATATCTCTCCTCTGCTCCATGAAAGAATGGTCTCTACTTGTCCCCACTTACTTTCTTTTCACTTACTCTTCACTCCTTTCCAATCTAATTTTTGTCCTCATAATCCACAGCCATCTGGCTTATTTTAGTCCTAATATTGCTTTTTCTGCAGAATTGTGACTTAAAACATTTCCATCAGTTTCTTTTTCTTTTTTCTTTCTGATTCACTCTATTTCTCTGCTTCCCCTCCTTTTTTCCTTCATGGTCTGTCTTTAAATGGATACACCTTAATTCAGGGATTTGGATCTTGGTCCTCTTCTCATTGCACGGTTATTCCTGAGAAACCTAATTTGCCCTTGGACTTCACCTATTGAAATGATGTTGACTCCGTTAACTACATCTCTAGCTTGGAACTCTCTCCAAATGTGTGCATCTGTATTCTTTTTTTAAATTTACTGAAGTATAATTGATTTACAATGTGTTAATTTCTACTGTACAACAAAGTGATTCTGCTACACATAGATATAGATATATACATATAGATATACACACACACATTCTTTTTCATATTCTTTTCCATTATGGTTTATCACAGGATATTGAATATACTTCCCTGTGCTATACAGTAAGACCTTGTTGTTTAACCTTTCTCTATATAATAGTTTTCATCTGCCAATCCCAAACTCCCAATCTATCTCTCCCCCACCACCTCTCCCCCTTGGCAGCCACCAGTCTGTTCTTTGTGTCTGAATATGTTTCTGTTTCATAGATAAGTTCATTTGTGTCATATTTTAGATTCCACATATAGCTGATATCATATGGTATTTGTCTTTCTCATTCTGACTTACTTCACTTAGTATGATAATCTCTAGGTCTATCCACATACCTGCAAATGGTGTTATTTCATTCTTTTCTATAGATGAGTAGTATTCCACTGTATATATGTACCACATCTTCTTTATCCATCCATCCAAAAGTCGATGGACATTTAGGTTGCTTCCATGTCTTGGCTATTGTAAATAGTGCTGCAATGAACATCGAGGTGCATGTATTTTTTCAAACTACAGTTTTGCCTGGATACGTACCCAGGAGTGAGACTGCAAGATCATATGACAACTCTATTTTTAGTTTTTTGAGGAAGCTCCATACTCTTTTCCATAGTGGCTGCACCAGTTTACATTCCCACCAACAGTGCAGGAGAGTTCCCTTTTCTCCACACCCTCTCCAGCATTTGCTGTTTGTAGACTTTTTAATGATGGCCATTCTGACTTGTGTGAGGGAGTACCTCATTGAAGTTTTGATTTGCATTTCTCTAATAATTAGTGATGTTGAGCATCTTTTCATGTGTCCCAGGCAATTTTTATTCTTGCCAATTAATACTTTCATGTTCAGGTTATACATTAGAAAAACCATTTTAGGTTCTCTTAAATCCATGAAACCAATTCCTGTGATTTCTCCAGAGTTAGAGTCTAGAGGCTACCGATTTCACAGATGCAAATTATTGTGCTGGAGGCTGAACCATGGACAACTGCCCTCCATGTGTGGATTATGTGTAAGTCAGGGTTGTGGAAGGACATATCTGAGGGTAGAATAAACCCAACAGGTAAAGTGAGTCACAACCATTAACCTTAATACCTTATTTTTTCAATGATTTGTTTCTATTTAAGCACCACCTAATGTTTCTTGTTTATCTAATAATTTTATTTTAAAAATAAATATTCATGATTGTAATTTTTTGTTGCATAGCTTTAAACCACCTTAATTGTAATATATTGTTATAGTTCATTAACTACTATTTCTAATGTTTTATTTTGTGATCATTCTTATTAAATGAAATTAAAATGTATACATTTTTTGAAAATAGGCTATTTTTAAAGCAGTTTTAGGTCACAGAAAATTGAGCAGAAAGTACAGAGAATTCCTATATACCCTCATCCTCACAAATGCACAGCCTTCCCCACTATCAACAGCCTACCCCTAAGTGGTACATTTGCTACAACCTATGAACCTACATTGACATAGTTGACTATATTTATGTGGATCTATCTTGGGCTCTCTATTCTGTTTCATCAATTGATCGATCAATCTATCTTTTTTTGTTTAAATCAATATCACTCTGTCTTCATTTCTGTAGCTTTATAGTAAGTCCTTAAATCTGGAGTTGTCAGTTCTCTTACTCTGTTCTCCTCCTTCAATATTGTGTTAGCTATTCTGGGTCTCCAAATAAACTTTAGAATCTGTACATCAATGCATACAAAACAACTTGCTGGAATTTTGACTAGAATTGTGTTGAGTGCATAGATCAAGCTTGGAAGATCTGGTAACTTGACAATATTGAGTTTTCCTATGCATGGAATATCTTTCCATTTACTTAGTCATTTGTTTTCATTCATCAGTGCTTTAAAGTTTCCCCAGTACAGATCTTGTATACATATTTTTTTAGATTCATATCTAAGTATTTCAATTTTGAGGTTCTAATATAAATGTATTGTGTTTTTAATTTCAAATTCTGATTGTTCATTACTGGTTCACAAAATACATGGCTTTCACTTTTTAGCTTTCCTGTCACACAGGCTCAAAACAGAAATATAGCAACAGGAGTCACTTATCTCTGAATTTTTTTTTTTCAGTAAATATCTGCACTCAACCAAACTGAAACCTAAAACATGGGCAAATGAGCTTAAGTTTCCTCCTTTCCACTTTCCACAAGTCAACGGAAACTTAATGGACAATATCATTATTTCTTAAATGGGTAATGAAGAAATTCAACAGATAAACCTGGAAATTTATCCATTAAAAATTATTTTTCAAGAATTCTAAAAGAATTAATGTCTTTATTTCATTTGAAAAAATAAAACACTTATTCACAATAAATATAATATCTTGGCAGAGCTCTCACTTCACTGATCTGTGTGGGACTGAATCTGCCTGGGCATTATTCTTCAGTGGGGAAGGGGATGACTGCTTTAATCTTTTCCATATGTGTCATTGACAATGGACCCTCAAGGGAATGCATTTCTCAACATTGATAAAAATTATAATATCTGCCAAAAGACTGACATGCTGGTTGACTTAGAAAGGTTTATTACTAAATTCAAGATAGGCTTGGCAGTTTCTGTTACCAAGTCATGTGCTCAGACACTATCATATTTGGAATCTGAGAGGTATATCTTGCAGGACATTTGGAATTAAAGCTCACTTGTGTGAATTTTAAGTCTTCTTGTATTAAATGCACAGCAGCTTGACAAGGCAGAGTCTTCAACTGTCTGACAAAAAATCAGATTATTGTGGATGATATACATGTCCCTCACTTGCAGACCTCATGAGCCTCAAGTTTGAGCAAGAAGAGCTTACATGTAGCTCTTAGGCTGTTCACAATCAATAGAATGGCTTTTAATTTTAGGCCTAACATAAGCTATTTTTCCTACAAGGCTGGCATTTTTGTGAATTTTTAATATATATTTGGTTCTCCATGGTTACTACCTGTCCACATGAAAAGCAAAAACTGGAATAATAAGGAAATTGTAATACACTGTCACATTAGTTTGGGCCTCCTCTTTTCTCTTGAGAGTTCGATAAAATCTAATGAAATACTCAACTCCAAGTCCTGTGGAATTCCTCAAAAGTTGTGAAATTTCCCAGATGAGCTAAGATTGCATAGCCTTTCTGGCTGAGAATTTCTGTTTCTTCATTTCATAGATTACTTTATATCCATGATCCATATATATTAACTCATAAATGAAACCAATTTCCTTCCTTAATTTCAATAACCATACAAACACAATTAATAAGTAATTAAGGAAATAATAATGCTGTTATATTAATATAGGACTAAAAAATATGAAAATAGTCAATTGGACATCTTGGAAGTGCAAATTACATTGAAAAAAAGATAAACCTCAAGATTTGAGGTGAACAGAAGATTAGTAGAAGTAGCAATTTATAATATAATTTATAATTTATTCTGAAATGAAATTGTATTTATTTGGGCTAGAAGGAGAACCATCCACTGAACATGATATCATAATATTATGAAATAGAAAAGTAAATGAAAGAGAAGTTAAGAGAGATTGAGAATCCCAATTGAGATAGACCAAATAAAAGTTAATGAGGTTCCAGAAGTGGAGAATAGTGAAGAGAAGGGAATTCTTTTATTTCATTTTCCTGATTCAAAAATATTTATAATCTATCAATTAATTTTGTAATTACTACATTCCTCTCCCCTTACCCAGTTCATCTTGTTCAGATGAGGCAATCAATTAATCTGTTCTTCCTTCCACATTCTCTCACCTCTCCCCTTGATTGTTCATTATATATATCAATCCTACGTTGTCAGGTCATATAACATTTTTATTATATCCAGGCTCCAGTTGCCACATCTGTTTTAGTCTCAAAATTAAGATATACAAAGTTCATTGCCAATCTTTCTGCCTTATTTTGCTGGCAAGTCTTGATTAGAAGAAATCTATTCTCCAAGAGTCTCCTCAAGTAGCATTCACAGGAAAAATATCCCCTGAGTTTTTCCATGTTTAAAACTATCAGTTAGTATTTTTGATAAAGGAGGAAAGAATATACAATGGAGAAAAGACAGCCTCTTCAATAAGTCGTGCTGGGAAAACTGGACAGCTACATGGAAAAGGATGAAATTAGAACACTCCCTAACACCATACACAAAAATAAGCTCAAAATGGTTTAAAGACCTAAATGTAAGGCCAGACACTATAAAACTCTTAGAGGGAAACATAGACAGAACACTTTATGACATAAATCACAGCAAGAAACTTTTTGACCCACCTCCTAGAGAAATGGAAATAAAAACAAAAATAAAAAAATGGGACCTAATGAGACTTAAAAGCTTTTGCACAACAAAGGAAACCATAAACAAGACAAAAAGACAACCCTCAGAATGGGAGAAAATATTTGCAAATGAAGCAACTGACAAAGGATTAATCTCCAAAATTTACAAGCAGCTCATGCAGCTCAATATCAAAATAAAACAAACAACCCAATCCAAAAATGGGCAGAAGACCTAAATAGACATTTCTCCAAAGAAGATATACAGACTGCCAACAAACACATGAAAGGTTGCTCAGCATCACAAATCATTAGAGAAATGCAAATGAAAGCTACAATGAGGTATCACCTCACACCAATCAGACTGACAATCATCAAAAAATCTACAAACAATAAATGCTGGCGAGGGTGTGGAGAAAAGGAGCCCTCTTGCACTGTTGGTGGGAATGTAAATTGATACAGCCACTATGGAGATCAGTATGGAGGTTCCTTAAAAAACTAAAAGTAGAACTACCATACAACCCAGCGATCCCTCTACTGGACATGTACCCTGAGAAAACCATAATTCCAAAAGAGTCATGTACCACAATGTTCATTGCAGCTCTATTTACAATAGCCATGACATGGAAGCAACCTAAAAGTGTCCATCGACAGATGAATGGATAAGAAGATGTGGCACATATATACAATGGAATATTTCTCAGCCATATAAAGAAATGAAATTGAGTTATTTGTAGTAAGGTGGATGGACCTAGAGTCTGTCATTCAGAGTGAAGTAAGTCAGAAAGAAAACCAAATACTGCATGCTAACACATGTATATGGAATCTAAAAAGTAATAATAATAAATGGTTTTGAAGAACCTAGGGGCAGGACAGGAATAAAGATGCAGACGTAGAGACTGGACTTGAGACACGGGGAGTGGGAAGGGTAAGCTGGGACAAAGTGAGAGAGTGGCATGGACATATATACACTACCAAATGTAAAATAGATAGCTAGTGGGAAGCAGCCACATAGCACAGGGAGATCAGCTCGGTGCTCTGTGACCACCTAGAGGAGTGAGATAGGGAGGGTGGGAGGGAGACATAAGAGGGAGGAGATATAGATATGAGGATATATGTATATGTATAGCTGATTCACTTTGTTATAAAGCAGAAACTAACACACCATTGTAAAGCAATTATACTGCAATAAGGATGTTTAAAAATAAATAAATAAAATGCATACCTTTGCTCAAAATTAAATAAATAAAACTATCAACTAGACTGAATGTATAATTCTAGATTCATACTAAATATGAAAGTTATTAAAAATGTGATATTTTAGTAACAATATATAACATTATATTAAGACACATCATTATATTAAGACACATTTATTCATTCATTCAAAATATATTTTGAGCACCCACTCTATTAGTGTCACTGTAATAAAAATGGAAAACCTTACAGAGAAGGAAAACACATCAGCCTATTTTCTAGTGAAGAAAAAGTGTAGTGAAGAAGATATAATTAAATAAACACAATAATAAACAAGCTATTTTATTCTAAATTAAATGGTCTGAAGGAAAGAAATTCAGTTCTCTGAGAAGATTTTACAGAGGAACTCAAATCTGGAGAGTAGAGGCAGGAAGGGCTTCCCAAAAAAGTGATGCTTTTTAAATTTTTATTTTATATTGGAGTATCATTTATTAACAATGTTGTGTTAGTTTCAGGTGTACAGCAAAGTGATTCAGTTATACATATACATGTATCTATTCTTTTTCAAATTATTATGAGAAAACAATTTAGGTTATTACAGAGTATTGAGCCTAGTTCCCTGTGCTATACAGTAGGTCCTTGTTGTTTATCTATTTTAAATATAGCAGTGTGTACATGTCAATCCTAAATCCCAATCTATCCGTCCCTCTCACCCTTCCCCCCTGGTAACCATAAATTCGTCTCTAAGTCTGTGAGAAAAATATGGAACGCTTCATGGATTTGCATGTTATCCTTGCCCAGGGGCCATGTTAATTTTCTCTATATGGTTCCAATTTTAGTATATGTGCTGCCAAAGTGACACCAAAGGAAGTGATGCTTGAGATGGTCAGGAGGAGTGAGCGTTAACTGTGGGGTTGATAGAGTCTTCAGGGGAAACACCATCCACAAAGCTTCATGGTGAAGAAGGCATGAACAATTGGGGAAAAGGTTGTGTGGCTGTGGGAGGGAAGGATGGAGGGAAAGCACCAGATAAGTTTGGAGATCCAGGTATGGTCCTGGTCATCCAGGGCCTTAGAGACTGTGGAAAGATGTTGGTGCTTACCCCGAGATCAATGAGAAGCAAGTAATGAGGTTTAATAATGTGTGTGTGTGCGCACATGGGCATGCACACATAAGAGGCAGATAAAATTATTAGATTTGTGTTATGAAAAGAGAACTCTGGCTTCAGTCTGAAGAAAATAAAAGAGAGTTCAATTGACATGAGGAATCCAGTTAGTAGGATTAGAGATAAAAAGTAACTACAGTTTACTCTGGAATGGTAGCAGTGGGTGAAGCACAATAAATGAACATGAGATCTAAGAAGTGACTGAGAAGAGACTTAATGATTCACATTAAGCACTGAATGTGACAATTTACCTAAATTTCTATACTAGCAGATAAGAAACTGATAACCACCAAGATATGTACCTAAGTGTTGGGTTAATTTAGCAGATGATTTTTTGATACTTTAAGTGGTGCTTAAGGAATTTGAACAATGCAAAACTACATTGGTGTTATCTGGGTCTCTATCAAAGTTTAATATATTCTATCCAGTTTTTCTCGTGTCACAAATGAGCTTTTAAAGATTCCTCTATTGGAAACTGCTCTTTCAGAAGTGAAGTGACAGCTGTTCAGTGAGTCATTTCTAACAGTATGATCTCAGCTGCAAGTATTTAGGTAATCACATGGCTTGAAAAGAGGTGCCTGTGATAACCTGGATTACTGTTGACTGCTACTGTGTACTTTGGCAGCTCACATCTCATCTGTTTACCTGTAGGGCTCTAAGGTCAACTATGGGGAATAAGTCATCAAAGTGGTTTCAGTGAAAAGCTTTATTAAAGCTATCAATACAAGAGTTATTTTTATAGCCATTGATTCTATGTTGTCCAATATTTTCCAAGCAGCTATTCAGTTAAAATGGTCACTTTTCAAACACATGAGGGGTGTACAAATATGTTTGCATGGTTGAATCAATGACATTTAGGTAAAAAAATGAGCCTGTGATTTATTTCTGACACTAGGCAGGTGTCAAACAATATTAATGTCTAAATCAACAGATGAGCACAGAAGAATTGCAACAAGCCCTGTGACACAGATGGCAGCGTAATGGGGTCCATCTTTCATCAACTTAACCAAACGCCTCCCCTTCCTAATGCCTCTTCCCTTAGGATAGTGGGCTTTGGAATGACATGTGTACAAGTGAATCTCCTACTTAACAGATGCTGAGGGATGAGTGCTGACAGTAAATAGCCAGATGGTTATTAGACAGATCTCTTGCATGATTCAAAGTAGAATGACAACTCTATGCAGAGGTGACAAGACATGGACAAACTTTTCATGTAAGTTTTAGAAAATTAGAGTAAACCAAGGGCTTATAAATAACATGAAAAAAGGCCCCAAAGTGGCTGAACTTAGTAAATGTTTGACTAATAAATCATCTAGGGAAATCCAAGCCAAAGTTCAATTAGAAGCTGTATGGACAGGAGCTAAAACCCAAGCAAAGGCCTTTGGGGAAGCTTTTGGCAGTCCAGCCACATTAATGAGATAAGGCTTAGGGCTCAGGGCCAGCCAGAGCCTCAGGGAGCACCACAGGCTGTGACTTGAGTCTTACCCCCAGGGCCTCAATCAAGGAAGGGCTGGTAGAGAGCAATCTTGAAGTGGTCAGAGGAGCTTTCTTGCCCAAATTGCAGCCCACCTTCAAAGGGACACTGCTGATACAGTGTCTGCTTCCATCTGTCATCTAACAGAAAGGGGTGAGCCTATTCTGTAAGAGATGACAAACTTGCATGTGCCCACAGAGTTTTCCTTCTGTGGAATCTGCATGATTTTTTTAAACATCTTTATTGGAGTATAATTCCTTTACAATATTGTGTTAGTTTCAACCATATAACAAAGTGAATCGGCTATATGTATACGTATATCCCCATATCCCCTCCCTCAGGTGCCTCCCTCTCACCCTCCCTATCCCACCCCTCCAGGTGGTCACAAAGCACCGAGGGAGGCACTTCGTGCCTAATCTCCCTGTGCTATGCAGCTGCTTCCCACTAGCTATCTATTTTTTTCTTTTACATTTGGTAGTGTATATATTTCAGTGCTACTCACTCACACTCTCCCAGCTTATGATTCCCCCTCCCCGTGTCCTCAAATCGATTCTCTACATCTGCATCTTTATTCCTGTCCTGCTCCTAGGTTCATCAGAACCTTTTTCTTAATTTTTTTAGATTCTATATATATATGTGTGTTAGCATATGGTATTTGTTCTTTTCTTTCTCACTTACTTCACTCTGTATGACAGACTCTAAGTCCATCCACCTCACTACAAATAACTGAATTTCATTTCTTTTTATGGCTGAGTAATATTCCATTGTATATATGTGCCACATCTTTATCCATTCATCTGTTGATGGACACCTAGGTTGCTTAAATGTCCTGGCTATTGTAAATACTGCTGCAATGAACATTGTGGTTCATAACTCTTTTTGAATTATGGTTTTCTCAGGGTATATGTCCACTAGTGGGATTCCTGGGTCATATGGTAGTTCTACTTTTAGTTTTTTAAGGAATCTCCATACTGTTCTCTATAGTGGCTGTATCAATTTACATTCCCATGAAAAGTACAAGAGGGTACCCTTTTCTCCACACCCTCTCCAGCATTTATTGTTTGTAGATTTTTTGATGATGGCCATTTTGACTGGTGTGAGGTGATACCTCATTGTAGTTTTGATTTGCATTTATCTAATGATTAGTGATCTTGAGCATCCTTTCATGTGTTTGTTGGCAATCTGTACATCTTCTTTGGAGAAATGTCTGTTTAGGTCTTCCGCCCATTTTTGGATTGGGTTGTTTGTTATTTTGATATTGAGCTGCATGAGCTGCTTGTATATTTTGGAGATTAATCCTTTGTCAGTTGCTTCATTGGCAAATATTTTCTCCCATTCTGAGGGTTGTCTCTTCATCTTGTTTATGGTTTCCTTTGTTGTGCAAAAGCTTTTAAGTTTCATTAGGTCCCATTTGTTTATATTTATTTTTATTTCCATTTCTCTGAGAGGTGGGTCAAAAAGGATCTTGCTGTGATTTACGTCATAGAGTGTTCTGCTTATGTTTTTCTCTAAGAGTTTTACAGTGTCTGGCCTTACATTTAGGACTTTAATCCATTTTGAGTTTATTTTTGTGTATGGTGTTTGGGAGTGTTCTAATTTCATTCTTTTCCACGTAGCTGTCCATTTTCCCCAGCACCACTTATTGAAGAGGTTTTGTATATTCTTGCCTCCTTTGTCAAAGAAAAGTTGACCATATGTGCATGGGTTGATCTCTGGGCTTTCTATGCTGTTCCATTGATCTGTATTTCTGTTTTTGTGCCAGTACCAAACTGTCTTCATTACTGTAGCTTTGTAGAATAGTCTGAAGTCAGGGAGCCTGATCCTTTCATATCAGTTTTTCTTTCTCAGGATTGCTTTGGCTATTTGGGGTCTTTTGTGTTTCCATGCAAATTGTAAAATTTTTTGCTCTAGTTCTGTGAAAAATGCCATTGGTAGTTTGATAGGGATTGCATTGAATCTGTAGATAGCTTTGGGTCGTATACGCTTTTTCACAATGTTTATTCTTCCAATCCAAGAACATGGTATACCTCTCCATCTATTTCTATCGTCTTTAATTTCTTTCATCAGTGTCTTATAGTTTTCTGCATACAGGTCTTTTGTCTCCTTAGGTAGGTTTATTCCTAGGTATTTTATTCTTTTTGTTGCAATGAAAAATGGGAGTGTTTCCTTAATTTCTCTTTCAGATTTTTCATCATTAGTGTATAGGAATGCAAGAGATTCTGTGCATTAATTTTGTATCCTGCTACTTTACCAAATTTATTGATTAGCTCTAGTAGTTTTCTGGTAGCATCTTTAGGATTCTCTATGTATAGTATCATGTCATATGCAAATAGTGACAGTTTTACTTCTTCTTTCTGATCTGGATTCCTTTTATTCTTTTTCTTCTCTGATTGCTGTGACTAAAACTTCCAAAACTATGTTGAATAATAGTGGTTAGAGTGGACAACCTTGTCTTCTTCCTGATCTTAGAGGAAATGGTTTGAGTTTTTCACGATTGAGAGCGATGTTGGCTGTGGGGTTGTTATATATACCCTTTATTATGTTGATGTAGGTTCCCTCTATGCCAACTTTCTGGAGAGTTTTTATCATGAATGGGTGTTGAATTCTGTCGAAAGTTTTTCTGCATCTATTGAGATTATCATATGGTTTTTATCCTTCAGTTTGTTAATATGGTTTATCACATTGATTGATTTGCGTATATTGAAGAATTCTTGCATTCTTGGGATAAACCCCACTTTATGGTGGTATATGATCCTTTTAATGTGCTGTTGGATTCTATTTACTAGTATTTTGTTGGGGATTTTTGCATCTGTGTTTACCAGTGATATTGGCCTGTAGTTTTCCTTTTTGGTGACATCTTTTTCTGGTTTTCATATCAGGGTGATGGTGGCCTCATAGAATGAGGTTGGGAATGTTCCTCCCTCTGCTATATTTTGGAAAAATTTGAGAAGGATAAATGTTAGCTCTTCTCTAAATGTTTGATAGAATTCGCCTGTGAAGCCATCTGGTTCTGGTCTTTTGTTTGTTGGACAATTTTTAATCAGAGACTCAATTTCAGTGCTTGTGATTGGTCTGTTCACATTTTCTATTTCTTCCTGGTTCAGTCTTGGAAGTTTATACCTTTCTAAGAATTTGTCCACTTCTTCCAGGTTGTCCACTTTATTGGCATATAGCTGCTTGTAGTAATCTCTCATGATCCTTTGTATTTCTGCAGTGTCAGTTGTTACTTCTCCTTTTTCACTTCTAATTCTATTGATTTGAGTCTTCTCCCTTTTTTTCTTGATGACTCTGGCTAATGGTTTATCAATTTTGTTTATCTTCTCATAGAACCAGCTTTTAGTTTCACTGATCTTTGCTATTCTGTCCTTCATTTCTTTTTCATTTATTTCTGATCTGATCTTTATGCTTTCTTTCCTTCTGCTAACTTTGGGTGTTTTGTGTTTTGTTTTGTTTTGTCGTTCTTCTTTCTCTAATTGCTTTAGGTGTAAAGTTAGGTTGTCTATTTGAGATTTTTCTTCTTTCTTGAGGAAGAATTTTATTGCTATAAACTTCCCTCTTAGAACTGCTTTTGCTGCATCCCATAGGCTTTGGATCATTGTGTTTTCATTGTCATTTGTTTCTAGGTTTTTTTTTATTAGTTTTTTATTTCTTCAGTGATCTTTGGTTATTTAGTAGCATATTGTTTAGCCTCCTAAACAATAGGAGGTTATTTTACAGTTTTTTTTCCTGTAATTCCTATCTGGTCTCATAGTGTTATTGTCAGAAAAGATACTTGATACGATCTCAATTTTCTTAAATTTACCGAGGGTTGATTTGCAACCCAAGATATGATGTATTCTGGAAAATGTTCCATGAGCACTTGAGAAGAAAGTGTATTCTCTTGTTTATGGATGGAATGTCATATAAATATTGATAAAGTCCATCTGGACTAATGTCTCATTTAAAGCTTGTGTTTCCTTATTTATTTCCATTTTGTATCATCTGTCCTTTGGCGAAAATGGGGTGTTAAAGTCCCCTAGTATTATTTTGTTACTGTTGACTACTTTTATGGCTATTAGTATTGGCCTTATGTATTGAGGCGTTACTATGTTGGGTGCATAAATATTTACAGTTATATTTTCTTCCTGGATTGATCCCTTGTCATTATGTAGTGTCCTTATTGGGCTCTTGTAATAGTCTTAGTTTTAAAGTCTATTTTATATGATATGAGTATTGCTACTCCAGCTTTCTTTTGATTTCCACTTGCATGCAATACCTATTTCTATCCCCTCACTTTCAGTCTGTATGTGTCCCTAGGTCTGAAGTGGGTCTCTTGTAGACAGCGTATATATGGGTCTTGTTTTTATATCCATTCAGCAAGCCTGTGTCTTTTGGTTGGAGCATTTAATACATTTACCTTTGGGGTAATTATTGAGATGTACGTTCCTATTACCATTTTCTTAGTTGTTTTGGGTTTGCTTTTATAGGTCTTTTCCTTCTCTTGTGTTTCCCACCGAGAGAAATGCCTTTAGCATTTGTTGTAAAGCTGGTTTGGTGTTGCTGCATTCTCTTAACTTTTGCTTGTCTGTAAAGCTTTTGATTTCTCCATTGAATTTGAATGAGATCCTTGCTAGGTAGAGTAATCTTGGTTGTAGGTTTTCCTTTTCATCACTTTAAATATGTCCTGCCACTCCCTTCTGGCTTGCAGAGTTTCTGTTGAAATATCAGCTGTTAACCTTATGGGAATTCCCTTGTATGTTGCTTTTCCCTTGCTCCTTGTAATAATTTTTCTTTGTATTTAATTTTTGATAGTTTGATTAATATGTGTCTTGGCCTGTTTCCCCTTGGGTTTACCTTGTATGGGACTCTCTGCACTTCTTGGATTTGACTATTTCCTTTCCCATGTTAGGGAAGTTTTTGACTATAATCTCTTAAAATATTTTCTCAGAACTTTTCTTTTTCTCTTCTTCTTCTGGGACCAGTATAATTCAATTGTTGGTTCATTTAATGTTGTCCCAGAAGTCTCTGAGACTGTCCTCAATTCTTTTCATTCCTTTTTCTTTATTCTGCTCCCTGGCAGTTATTTCCACTATTCTATCTTCCAGGTCACTTATCCCATTTTCTGCCTCAGTTATTCTGCTTTTGATTCCTTCTAGAGTACTTTTAATTTCATCTATTGTGCTGTTAATCATTGTTTGTTTGCTCTTTAGTTCTTCTAGGTTCTTGTTAAACATTTCTTTTATTTTCTCCATTCTCTTTCCCAGATTTTGGATCATCTTAACTATCATTACTCTGAATTCTTTTTCAGGTAGTCTGCCTATTTCATCTTCCTTTGTTTGGTCTGGTGGGTTTTTACCTTGCTCCTTCATCTGCTGCATATTTCTCTGTCTTCTCATTTTGTTGAACTTACTGTGTTTGGGATCTCCTTTTCTCAGGCTGCAGGTTCGTAGTTATTGTTGTTTTGGTGTCTGTCCCCAGTGGGTGAGGTTGGTTCAGTTGCTTGTGTACACTTCCTGGTGGGGAACTGGTCCTGTGTTCTATTGAGTGGAGCTGGATCCTGTCCTTCTGGTTGGCAGGTCTGCATCCAGTGATGTATTTTGGGCTGTCTGTGAACTTAGTACGATTTAGGCAGCCTCTCTGGTAATGGGTGAGGTTGTGTTCCTCTCTGGCTAGTTGTTTGGCATGGGGCGTCCAGGACTGGAACATTCCAGCCATTGGGTGGAGCTGGGTCTTAGTGTTGAGAGAGAGATCTCTGGGAAAACTCTTGCTGACTAATATTATGTGGGGCTGGGTGGTCTCTGGTGGTCCAATGTCTTGAACACAGGCCTCCCACTTTGAAGGCTCAGGCCCAACACCCGGCCAGAACACCTAGACCCTGGCAACTGCACAGCTCAGAAGAAAAGGAAGTAAAAAAAAAAGAACAGATGAAACCCCAAAACAAATGGTAAGAGCAAAATTAAACAGACAAAATCACACAAAGAAACATACACACACACACTCACAAAAAGAGAAAAAAAAAAAGAGGAAGAGAACACCCAAACCAATAAACAAATCCACCAATGATAAG
Organism: Delphinapterus leucas; assembly: GCF_059928025.1. NCBI lineage: Eukaryota > Metazoa > Chordata > Mammalia > Artiodactyla > Monodontidae > Delphinapterus > Delphinapterus leucas. The sequence goes on from NC_143134.1 coordinate 26,766,290, forward strand.
AAGCACTAAAAACTAAACTAAGATAAACATAACCAAAGACAAATCAGACACAGAGAGAGGGCAGACAGCAGAAGCAAGAAGAAGTACAATCCTGCAGCCTGTAAAACAAAAACCACATTCACAGAAAGAGAGACAAGATGAAAAGGGAGGGGACTATGTACCAGATGAAGGAACAAGATAAAACCCCAGAAAATCAGCTAAATGAAGTGGAGATAGGCAACATTCCAGAAAAAGAATTCAGAATAATGATAGTGAAGATGATCCAGGACCTCGGATAAAGAATGGAGGCAAAGATCGAGAAGATGCAAGAAATGTTTAACAAAGACCTAGAAGAATTAAAGAACAAACAAAGATGAACAATACAATAACTGAAATGAAAACTACACTAGAAGGAAACAATAGCAGAATAACTGAGGCAGAAGAACGGATAAGTGACCTGGAAGACAGAATGGTGGAATTCACAGCTGCAGAACAGAATAAAGAGAAAAGAATGAAAAGAAATTAAGAGAGCCTAAGAGACCTCTGGGACAACATTAAGCACAACAACATTCTCATTATTGGTGTCTCAGAAGGAGAAGAGAGAGAGAAAGGAGCAGTGAAAATATTTGAAGAGATTAGAGTCGAAAACTTCCCTAACATGGGAAAGGAAATAGCCACCCAAGTCCAGGAAGTGCAGAGAGTCCCATACAGGATAAACCCAAGTAGAAACATGCCAAGACACAGAGTAATCAAATTGGCAAAAATTACAGGCAAAGAATAATTATTAAAAGCAGCAAGGTGGGTTCCCTGGTGGCGCAGTGGTTGAGAGTCCGCCTGCTGATGCAGGGGACTTGGGTTTGTGCCCCAGTCCACGAAGATCCCACATGCCACAGAGCGGCTGGGCCTGTGAGCCATGGCCACTGAGCCTGCGCATCCGGAACCTGTGCTCCGCAACAGGAGAGGCCACAACAGTGAAAGAAAAAAAAGCAGCAAGGGAAAAATGACAAATAACATACAAGGGAACTCCCATAAGGTTCACAGCTGATTTCTCAGCAAAAACTCTACAAACCAGAAGGAAGTGGCATGATATACTTAAAGTGATGAAAGGGTAGAACCTACAACCAAGATTACTCTACCCGGCAAGGATCTCATTCAGATTCAATGGAGAAATCAAAAGCTTTACAGACAAACAAAAGCTAAGAGAATTCAGCACTACTAAACCAGCTCTACAACAAATGCTAAAGGAGCTTCTCTAAATGAGAAATGCAAGAGAAGTAAAGGACCTACAAAAACAAACCCAAAACAATTAAGAAAATGGTCATAGGAACATACATATCGATAATTATCTTAAATGTGAATGGATTAAATACTCCAACCGAAAGATACAGGCTTGCTGAATGGATACAAAAACAAGACCCATATATATGCTGTCTACAAGAGACCCACTTCAGACCTAGGGACACATTCAGACTGAAAGTGAGGGGATGGAAAAAGATATTCCATGCAAATGGAAATCAAAATAAAGCTGGAGTAGCAATACTCATATCGGATATAATAGATTTTAAAATAAAGAATCTAACAAGAGATAAGGAAGGACACTACATAATGATCAAGGATCAATCCAAGAAGATGTAACAATTGTAAATATATATGCACCCAACACAGGAGCACCTCAATACATAAAGCAACTGCTAACAGCTATAAAAGAGGAAATCGACAGTAACACAATAATAGTGGGGGACTTTAACACCTCACTCACACCAATGGACAGATCATCCAAAATGAAAATAAATAAGGAAACACAAGCTTTAAATGACACAATAGACCGGATAGATTTAGTTGATATTTATACGACATTCCATCCAAAAACAGCAGATTACACTTTCTTCTCAAGTGCACATGGAACATTCTCGAGGATAGATCACATCTTGGGTCACAAATCAAGCCTCAGTAAATTTAAGAAAATTGAAATTGTATCAAGCTTCTTTTCTGACCAGAACGCTATGAGATTACAAATGAATTACAGGGAAAAGAAGTGAAAAACACAAACACATGGAGGCTAAACGATACGTTACTAAACACCCAAGAGATCACTGAAAAATTCAAAGAGGAAATCAAAAAATACCTAGAGACAAATGACAATGAAAATGCAACGATCCAAAACCTATAAGATGCAGCAAAAGCAGTTCTAAGAAGGAAGTTTATAGCTATACAAGCCTACCCCAAGAAACAAGAAAAATCTCAAATAAACAATCTAACCTTACACCTAAAGGAACTAGAGAAAGAAGAACAAACAGAACCCAAAGTTAGCAGAAGGAAAGAAATCATAAAGACCAGGGTAGAAATAAATGAAATAGAAACAAAGAAAACAATAGCAAAGATCAATAAAACTAAAAGCTGGTTCTTTGAGAAGATAAACAAAATTGATAAGCCATTTTCCAGACTCATCAAGAAAAAGAGGGAGAGGACTCAAATCAATAAAATTAGAAATGAAAAAGGAGAAGTTACAACAGACACCACAGAAATACAAAGCATACTAAGAGTCTACTACAAGCAACTCTATGCCAATAAGTGGACAACCTGGAAGAAATGGACAAATTCTTAGAAAGGTATAACTGTCCAAGACTGAACCAGGAAGAAATAGAAAATATGAACAGACCAATCACAAGTAATGAAATTGTAACTGTGATTAAAAATCTTCCAACAAACAAAAGTCCAGAACCAAATGCCTTCACAGGTGAATTCTATCAAACATTTAAAGAAGAGCTAACACCCATCCTTCTCAAGCTCTTCCAAAAAATTGCAGAGGAAGGAACACTCCCAAACTCATTCTATGAGGCCACCGTCACCCTGATCCCAAAACGAGACAAAGATACTACAAGAAAAGAAAATTACAGACCAATAACACTCATGAATATAGATGCAAAAATCCTCAACAAAATACTAGCAAACAGAATCCAACAACACATTAAAAGGATCATACACCATGATCAAGTGGGATTTATCCCAGAGATTCAAGGATTCTTCAATATATGGAAATCAATCAATGTGATACACCATATTAACAAATTGAACAATAAAAACCATGTGATCATCTCAACAGATGCAGAAAAGCTTTTGACAAAATTCAGCACCCATTTATGATAAAAACTCTCCAGAAAGTGGGCACACAGGGAACCTACCTCAACATAAAAAAGGCCATATATGACAAACCCACAGCAAACATCATTCTCAATGGTAAAAAACTGAAAGCATTTACTCTAAGATCAGGAACAAGACAAGGATGTCCACTCTCACTACTATTATTCAACATAGTTTTGGCAGTCCTAGGCACGGCAATCAGAGAAGAAAAAGAAATAAAAGGTTTACAAATTGGAAAAAAAGGAGTAAAACTGTCACTGTTTGCAGAAGACCTGATACTATACATAGAGAATCCTAAAGACGCCACATGAAAACTACTAGAGCTAATCAATGAATTTGGTAAAGTTGCAGGATACAAAATTAATGCACAGAAATCTCTTGCATTCCTATACACTAATGATGAAAAATCTGAAACAGAAATTAAGGAAACACTCCCATTTACCATTGCAACAAAAAGAATGAAATACCTAGGAATAACCCTACCTAAGGAGAAAAAAGACCTGTATGCAGAAAACTATAAGACACTGATGAAAGAAATTAAAGATGATACCAACAGGTTGAGAGATATACCATGTTCTTAGATTGGAAGAATCAATATTGTGAAAATGAGTATACTTCCCAAAGCAATCTACAGATTCAATGCAAGCCCTGTCAAATTACCAATGGCATTTTTTATGGAACTAGAACAAAAAATCTTAAAATTTGCATGGAGACACAAACGACCCCAAATAGCCAAAGCAGTCTTGAGGGAAAACATAAACGGAGTTGGAGGAATCAGACTCCGTGACTTCAGATGATACTATAAAGCTACAGTAATCAAGGCAATATGGTACTGGCACAAAAACAGAAACATAGATCAATGGAACAAGATAGAAAGCCCAGAGATAAACCCACGCACCTATGGTCAACTAATCTATGAGAAAGAAGGCAAGGATATACAATGGTGAAAAGCAGTCTCTTCAAGAAGTGGTGCTGGCAGGGAGATCAGCTCGGTGCTTTGTGACCGCCTGGAGGGGTGGGATAGGGAGGGTGGGAGGGAGGGAGACACATGCGGAAAGAGATATGGGAACATATGTATATATATAACTGATTCATTTTGTTGTGAAGTTGAAACTAACATACCATTGTAAAGCAATTATACTCCAATAAAGATGTTAAAATGAAAAAAAAAAAAAAGAAGTGGTGCTGGGAAAACTGGACAGCTACATGTAAAAGAATGAAATTAGAACACTCCCTAACACCATACACAAAAATAATCTCAAAATGCATCAGAGGATAAGCTTTTCAGATCCACCTCCTAGAGTAATGGCAATAAAAACAAAAATAAACAAATGGGACCTAATGAAACTTCAAAGCTTTTGCACAGAAAAGGAAACCATAAACAAGAAGAAAAGACAACCCTCAGAATGGCAGAAAATATTTGCAAACGAATCAACAAAGGATTAATCTCCAAAATATATAAACAGTTCACGCAGCTCAAGACCAAACAACCCAATCCAAAAATGGGCAGAAGACCTACATAGACATTTCTCCAAAGAAGACATACAGATGGCCAAGAAGCACATGAAAAGCTGCTCAACATCACTAATTATTACAGAAATGCAAATCAAAACTACAGTGAGGTATCACCTCACACCAGTTAGAATGGGCATCATCAAAAAATCTACAAACAGTAAATGCTGGAGAGGGTGTGGAGAAAAGGAACCCCCTTGCACTGTTGGTGGGAATGTAAATTGATACAGCCGCTATGGAGAACAGTATGGATGTTCCTTAAAGAACTAAGAATAGAATTACCATATGTCTCAGCAATCCCACTACTGGGCACATACCCAAAGAAAACCATAATTCAAAAGGATACATGCACCCCAATGTTCATTGCAGCATTATTTGCAATAGCCAGGTCATGGAAGCAACCTAAATGCCCATCGACAGATGAATGGATAAAGAAGATGTGGTACATATATACAATGGAATATTACTCAGCCATAAAAAGGAATGAAATTGGGTCATTTGTTGAGACGTGGATGGATCTAGAGACTGTCATACAAAGTGAAGTAAGTCAGAAAGAGAAAAACAAATATCGCATATTAACACATATGTGGGGAACCTAGAAAAATGGTACAGTTGAACCAGTTTGCAGGGCAGAAATTGAGACACAGATGTAGAGAACAAACGTATGGGAACCCACGGGGGAAAGTGGCAGGGTGGTGGTGGTGGTGGTGTGATTAATTGGGTGATTGGGATTGACATGTATACACTGATGTGTATAACATTGATGACTAATAAGAACCTGCTGTATAAAAAAGTAAATAAAATAAAATTCAAAAAAAATCAGACACAGCAAGCAAACCCCAAGTCTACAGTCACTCCTGAAGTCCACTGCCTCATTTTTGGGAACATTCGTTGTCTATTCAGGTATTCCACAGATGCAGGGTTTATCAAGTTGAATGCAGGGATATAATCCACTGCTCCTGCACCTGCGCAGAGAAATTTCCCTTTCTCTTCTTTGTTCACACAGCTCCTGGGGTTCAACTTTGGTTTTGGCCCTGCCTCTGCATGTAGGCCACCCTCAACCTTGTCTTCCCCACCCAGACAGAAGAGGGTTAAAGCAGTGGCTGATTATGGCTCTCTTGCTCACTCAGGCTTGGGAGAGGGAGGGGGGCGGTAGTCATAGTTGGAATGTGGGGCCAGCCTGCAGCAGGAGAGGCCAACACGACATTGTAAGAGCCTGAGGCGTGCCATGTGTTTTCCTGGGGAAGTTGTCCCTGGATCATGGGACACTGGCAGTGACGTGCTGCACAGGCTCCCGGTGGGGTGTGGGTAGTGACCTGCATTTGAACATAGGATTCTTGGTGACAGTGGTGGCAGTGTTATGGATCCATGCCCACCTCTGGGGTCCATGATGATAGCTGCAGCTCATGCTCATCTCTGGAGCTTGCTTAGGTGGTGCTCTACCGTCTGTGGGCACACGGAGCAGGAAGCCCTTCTCCCTGCGCAACCTGAAACTATGGTCTCTTGCCCCTCTGGCAGGTCCAGACTTTTTCCCGGACTGCCTTCTAGCTAGCTGTGGTGCACTAGACCCCTTCAGGCTGTCTTCATTTAGCCAACTCCAGTCCTCTGTCTGGGGTTTGATCTCTGAAGCCCGCGCCTCAGCTCCCAGCCCCCACCTGTCCCAGCGGGTGAGCAGACAAGCGTCTCAGGCTGGTGAGTGCTGGTTGGCACCGATCCTCTGTGCAGGAAGCTCTCCACTTTGCCCTCTGCACCACTGTTGCTGCGCTTTCCTCCGTGGCTCTGAAGCTTTCCACCCTCCCCATCCCATCCCCACTAGTGAAGGGGCTTCCTAGTCTGTGGAAACTTTTCTTCCTTCACAGCTCCCTTCCAGAAGTGCAGGTCCCATACCTATTGTTTTGTCTCTGTTTTTTCTTTTGCCCTACCCAGGTATGTGCGGATTTTCTTGCCTTTTGGGAAGTCTGAGGTCTTCTGCCAGCATTCAGTAGGTGTTCTATAGGAGCTGTTCCACATGTAGATGTAATTTTGATGTATTTGTGGGGAGGAGGGTGATCTCCACACCTCACTCCTCCACCATCTTGAAGGTCTCCTGCATTATTGTAATTGTCAATTCAAGTGAGGATTCCTGGGTCTCAGCTCCAGCCTTCTGAATGAGAATCTCCAATGGGAGAGAGCCTGGGAGTCTATTTGATACTTATGCTCACTGTATTGAAAGAATCATAAGATTTATTTGGAATCTAGAAGACAGAGATAACTATTTGAATAAATTTTTTATCTTAAAAAGTTAATCTCAGAGTTACTTATTAAAACAGATTTCTTATTAGTCATTATGAGGAGTTTAACAGATATTCATAGTACACAAAATCCCCGATGCTCAGAAGCTAAATCTAGATATGACGAAGATAAAGATAATATCAGCAACAGCAACTATATGTTTTCAGGCAAATAAGTTAAAGCAAAGCTTAGGGAAATGAAAGCTAGAGAGACAGATGCAGAAAGCAAAAGAGAAAACACAACTTTACATGTTTGTGTATGTGAGAGTGATAAATTAACCTGACTGCCATTCAAAGAAAAACAAAATAGTAAAACATTTTAACTTGACACACTGAAGGAACCATAAATCATTCATTCAAGAATTACCCAAACTAGGAAGTTAGTGATATATAGTTTAAGGAAAACCTCACAAAGTACTAATTTCTTTCTGGTTGAATATTTAGTTATAACTAAATCCAGTTTTTATGCATAATAAATCATCATACTGTAAAATACAATGCTTTCTAAGATCATTTTACTTCATAAAAGGTTTACAACCTCAAAATTCATCTAGAGAGAGCATATTGGAAAAAAGAACACAGAAGAACAAATATGATAAATGATAAAAACACAACAGGCTTATGTACAGGAAGTTGGACAATTATGAGATATATGAACACAATTCTATGCCATTGATTAAGCACAAAAAGCTTTAAGTGTTCTTAAAATATTTTAAGATATTTATAACTTTGTATCAGAGAAAGAGAGATAGTGTCACATAGTAATCTTTTTTTACTTTAGAAAAAAATTCTGAACAACATTTTATTCTTAATTATACTATTTATAACCTAATCTTAGTTTCTGGTAAAATGGACTTCACTCGTTTTTTTTTCCCCAATAATAAACCACCATTTATTAAACTAAAATAAACTGGAATGAAAATGCATAATTCTTAAACTTTATAGTATTTTGATAATTAATAGTAGAGATTCTGAATATATAGACATAATCATTTACATCTTCTTTTTAGAACTTTGACTATATTACTTTTTCTTAGTTAGCCTAAGTAAAAGCTTATAGATTTGATTCATCGTTTCAAAGAACCAGCTTTTTGTTTTGTTGATTTTCTCTATTGATTTCCAGTTTTCATTTTCATTGATTTCTACTCTAATTTTCACTATCTTTTCTCCTGCTGACTTTAGATTTAATTTGTTCTTCTTTTTCCGGTTTCCTAAGGTAGAAACATAGTTATTGATTTTAGATCTTTCTTCCGTTATGATATACACATTCAGTGCTATAAATTTCCATTGAAGCACTGCTTTTGCTACATCCCACAGATTTTGATGTTTTCATTTTGTTCATAATAGTTTTTAATTTCTCTTGAGATTTCTTATTTAATGCCTGTGTTATTTAGAAGTATGTTGTTTAATTTTCACAAATTTGGGGCTATTCTGGCTATCTTTCTGTTATTGATTTTTAGTTTAAATCCACTGTGGTCTGAGAGCAGTCATTGTATGATTTCTACTTTTTAAAACATGTTAAAGTGTGTTTCATGTCCCAAAATGTGGCCTATCTTGGTCAATGTTACCTATGAGCTTGAGAAGAATGTGTGTTCTGCTGTCATTGAATGAAGTAGTCTATAGATGTCCATTATATCATGTTGTTTGATGGTGTTATTAGTTCAACTATGTCTTTACTGACTTTTTGCTTGCTGAATATGTCCATTTCTAATAGATGAGTGTTAAAGTTTCCATGTGTCATAGTGGATTTATCTATTTCTCCTTGTGGTTCTATCAGATTTTGCTTCACGTATGTTGATGCCATGAAGCACACACACACATTACCCTCATGTAATGACTTTCTAGATCCCTGATGATTTTCTTTGTTCTGAAGCCACTCTGCAATTAATATAGCTACTCCTGCTTTCTTTTGATTAGTGTTAGCATGGTATATCCTTCTTTAACTCTTTGCTTTTAATTTATATGTATCTTTATACTTAAAGTGGGGTTTTTGTAGACATCATATAGTTGGGTGTGGTTTTTTCATCCACTCTGACAGTCTGTGCCTTTTAATTGGTATATTTAGACCATTGATGTTCAAAGTGACTATGAATATAGTTGGATAAATATCTACCATATTTGTTAGTGTTTTCTATTTGTTGCCCTTGTTCTTTGCTCCTGTTTTTTTTCTTACACTTTTTTTCTGTCTTTTGTGGCTTTACTTGAACATTTAATATGATTCCATTTCTCTCCTTTCTAGGCATATCAATTATACTTCTATCTTCTCTTTTTTTATTAATGAACTTTTATTATTTCAAACATTTTTCATTGGCTCAGTTATATTTGTGCCTCTTATTGTAAAGTTACCGTAGATCTCTTTTGAAATTAAGTATAAAAAATTAATAAACATATAAGCAAAATCAGGCTAATATGTCTATTGTACATTTTCTTATGAAAATGAATACTCAGATCTTCAATCCAGAAAGAAATAAGATGGGGGGAAAAAGCTTTAAAATTAAAAACACATTTTAAAAAATACAAATATTAAGAGTGATATTACAACTGTATCTTGCCCTTATTTGATTCATGTCATCCTGGAGACTGAACATCCAGGAGACTTTCCTTGACTGAAGAGAGTCAAAGAAAGAGGGAGCCAGGGAGAGGGGTTTCCAAAGACCAGGGGGAAGAGAGTGTCTGAAAGTGTCAGAGTGTTCAAAGACAGCCAGAAAAATCAGCGCTAAAAGTAGGCCTGGTCTGGGCTATGATGAGGCACTTTCAGGGAAGAAGGAGTCCATTCATACATAGGTCTGTACTATGAATTGATGTTTTGTACTAGGAATTTGATGTTATTCCCATAAGGATAAGATCTCCCATGTTGGAAACTTTGCTGGGGTTTCATTCTCTTTGAAGAAGTACAGAGAATGCATCATTTTTATTGTAATTAAGTACACAGGGGAGTTCTGTGGATCCCTGTGTCTACTGGCAAAGAGAGCTTCAAAGCAGTCGTGTGTCCTCATGTGTCCAGCTGTGCTGATCAGCCAGTATGTACCCCAAAGTAATATGCCACATCAAGTTATTTAAGTTCCCAGATGAGAGGAAAAAATGGGTAAGAAAAAGGAACTATTGAAAAGAGATATGGTCAGAGGAGGCCAGGCAAATGAGCTTCCTTCCTTTAGATAAAAACTTTCTTAAAAATTTACAATCTGCCTAAAGAATGATTTTTGATCCCTAGTGTGAAGACATGTACCATGATTACTGTTACATGATAACTGTCAGAGATAATATGCACTTATACACTCCATAGCTTTAAGTGATATAATATATGCTGTAGAACGGAAGGTAGTCAAATATTTGTAAAATATACAGGTGGATGCTCTTTTTCCTGCTATGTCTCAGTGTCACATTCATACCCACAGAGGACAAAAACCATACTATTTATACTTTTCCTGCTTCTCCTACATTTGAAATGTATTTACAAAATACTAGAATTAATACCAAAGCAAAGTTTGTGCAAACATTTCCAATGAATATCAGTATGCACATTTTTGAGAGATTTTGAGACTTAATGGATTTAAATAAGATAAAAAAACTCTTCTGTTTAGTTAATTATTTAATAAAATATGAAGCTTTCAGAATTTCTTCTTTAAACTGAAACTGCGTAGCAGAAGTGAAAGTTTTGTGAAGTAGAAGTAAAACTCATATTTTACCTGAATTGCAAATTCAAGAGACTACCTTGTCTTAAAGGAGCTCAGCTGAATAAAGAATAATGTGAGACACTAAAAACATATGGATAAGGTCAGAAGTAGCATATTCTGAATGCAGAACTTAGCAAATAACTGAGACATAAGAAATGTGATAAAATTCTATGAGAAATATAGAAATATATTACTTTCACATTTTGCTTTCCTGATAGAGTCCTAGTGAGTAAGGCTTGTATTTTGGATCTTGTGTTTCTACTAGGAATAGGTCTGAGTGCCTCAGTCTATACATCAGGTGGAATAAAGGAGAAAAAGATATATCAAGGGCTTCGAGTTCTATTCAGTGGAATGTAATGTTTACCTCTAATCCCTCACCACATCTTTCTAGAAGGACAGTAAGTGGATTTTAAGAAAGACATGTACTTGTGAAACTATAGTAAAATAGAGAAGAAAACAACAACACAAGCTACAAAGCAAACTCAAAGAAACCAATCATAGACAGGCAGAGAGGAAAGCTGAGAACAGCTAAATATGCACTGCAGAACTCCCAGAGCCTCAGGAACTGGTGACAACACATGCCTCCAGGAGTGCAGGTTAATTCACCCTGCAGTGATGCCCATTCCAGGGAGTGTTGCTCACAGGTTTGGGTTAACCAAACTCAGAAATGCCACTTCATCACTTTTGCCATTTTTCTCTTTGTACAGCCCACATGGAAGGGGAAGGGATTACATAGGGCAGGAAGACCAGGAGGCAGAATCATGGGAGGCTGTCCTAGAAGCTGCCCACCTCTCTTATCAAATTCTTAAGAGAGAGTCAATGTAAGAAAAGACCATCTTTGGTAAGAATTAAGTGAAGTCATCCTTGGAAATGAAAAATGTTAAATGTAGTTTTCAGAACTTTGTCAGAGATGGAGACTGGAGAAAATAATAGAAAAATGCACTCATGCAAAAAATAAAGATGTTATGAAAACCTTGCAGTATAGGTAGTTGTTATTCACCTGACTGATTTCTTCCTCTCAGATCAATGGACTGACTTTCAGACTCTCAGACTCCTGAACAGCTATTTTAAGAATTATAGATAAAAATTCAAGATTTTACAAATGCTGCCCAGCCTTACATTCACTTGACATGTTGACATCATTTAATTGTTTTCATTGGTCAGTCTCCTGTAATAGCAAATATCATTGTACTGAAGTTGATGAGTTGATTAACAGCCTTGCTTGTTAAGTGTTGGTTAATTATAAAAGCTATAATATTATTATCCACTATTTAAAATAAAAAATCATTATGATCCTAAGCATTAGGTAAAGTTTTTCACTGATCGTGACTCTAGAAAAAATGTCATAGCTTTAGGGATAAATATATAATTGAAGAAAATTATTTTATCTTCAACACAGTTGCTTCTGTTTTCATCAAATAGAACTAAATTTGATTTTGATTTATTTATCCTGATCAATTTATTCAGTGAGAATTTTATGCAGTTTTGTTTTAAGGAAACAACTTCTTTTGTGAGAGAAAAAAAGTAAACTAGATGAAAATTCAGCTGTATCATACAGTCTTTGTCGATTCTGATCACATCTTAAAGGCCATTATAAAACTCTGAGTACATGTACATTTTTTCAGATAATCTGTACTTGCCTGTAAGACACTAATGTTAAATATTTTCTGGAGTAAGTGTATTTCTTGCCTATATTTTATGTAATATACCTGCATAATTATTTATTTTAATGTTCCTCATGAAGATGCTTTGGTTAAATAGGTAGATAACAAGATTTAATTTTCTCTCTCTATATATATTTCTATATAATACTTGTAATCAATAGATCTTAATGGGTTTCTTCTCCAGTAAATAATTAATAGTGAAGTCAAATTTTTTTGAAATATGGAAATGTGAATTTGCCTTTTCAAACCAGCACTCAAAAATAATTAGCAAAAATTTTGGGGGGAAAGCGTTGTGTGTGTGTATACACACATGTGTATGTGCAGGTGCATGTGTTTGGGTAGAGATAGACAGGGAGAGAAGCATAGAGAAATGTACTACTTAATCCTATGGTTTTGTGTTGGGCATCCATGAAGTTACATTAGGGATGAATTCTAGTTATGCTGCTCAGCAGTCTTGAGAGGTACAGTGCTGAACTGAGGGTGGGACAACTGGTGTACACACACACACCAGTTGGATATTCTCATCTGGTCTGGGTCACTGGCTCTCATAACATCTCAACATGTTCTGAAATCAGCTAAGCAAACGGCCAAGCCCACAGCCCTGGAGCCCCTTGACCATGGATGGCTTAGTTTTGTCTCTCATCAGCAAGAGAACTGAAGATTGGCCCTTTCTTCGTTGTGATTCTTCTAGTTTCCTCCTTGGAGAACCCACAAAGCTAGAAGATGGTACTAAGTGAATGATGTGGGCTCCACAGTTATTATTAATGACCTCATAAAACAAATGATGCTCAGTATTAAAGAGCACCATGGGGCCTGACCATGTCTGTGCTGGATCTTACTCATCAAAACCCATATATAGGGCTTCCCTGGTGGCACAGTTGTTGAGAATCTGCCTGCTAGAGCCCTGGTCTGGGAGGATCCCATATGCTGCAGAGCAACTAGGCCCGTGAGCCACAACTACTGAGCCTGCGCGTCTGGAGCCTGTGCTCTGCAACAAGAGAGGCCGCGATAGTGAGAGGACCGCACACCGCGATGAAGAGTGGCCCCCACTTGCCACAACTAGAGAAAGCCCTCGCACAGAAACGAAGACCCAACACAGCAAAAATAAATAAATAAATAAATAAATAAATAAACTCCTACCCCCAACATCTAAAAAAAAAAAAAAAAACCCATATATAGATTTAGATGAAATTAGCTAACTTATTAAACATAATGGAGTTAAGAGAGATGAAGTGGGATCATGATTTTAAATGGAGCTTGGATTACTGAATGACAAAGGAACGGTTCTTTCCTTCTTATAGTGGGTGAAGTGTTTAGCACTTTTTGCAAAAAAAAAGAGAAATTAGTCAAGGAGGATAAGAGAATATTGAAAGAGAAATAGGAGGAGGATGGGAAGCAGTAGACTGGGGGATGGGTGGAGGCGGTCATCAGCACCTGCTTACAGGGCAAAGAGACCAAAAGCACAGCTCCTACTGCTCCTGTGCCCACCTGCCCAACTTAAGCACCTTGGGTGGGGGAGGGCTGTGCAATTTAAACAAAGAAAGTGCAGCAGTGGTTTATACAATGGCCTTAATGTGCACCACAGGTGATCACAGCATGCACAGGTATGAACCTAATGTAAAGAATACAACACCAGAGGTTTGAAGTCACTGGAACCCGTGGCAATAAGGCCTATTTGTGTAAAAAAAATTTAGCCTA